>NC_140181.1:7924419-7944419 GCF_963971535.1 Notolepis coatsorum | reverse complement strand
TTACATTTGTATCGTGCAAAGTCAGACCGGGTGCAGTAGAAAGTTCTAATAACTTTGCTCATTCATTTATATATATATTAAACATGCGTTGGGCTTAAATTGCACCCCTGGCGGACTCCTGGGTGAAGAAATGTGTTCTTTTATTGCCAATTCTAACAGCACATCTGTTTTTTGTGTACATGGATTTGATCAAGTCATATGTATTTCCTCCAACACCACTTTCTAGAATCTTGAAGAAGAGACCTTTGTGCCAAATTGAATCAAAAGCTTTTTCAAAATCGACAAAGCAGGAATATATTTTGTTTTTGTTCTGTTTCAAGTGAATGTCAATTAGGGTTTTAAGAGTGTATATATGGTCAGAGGTACGATCATTTGGTAAGAATCCAATTTGGCTTTTACTGTACTTAGAACACTGTCTCTCTGTCTCTGTCTGTCTGTCTCTCTCTCTGTCTGTGTGTCTCTCTCTCTGCTCTCTCTCTCTCTCTCTCTCTCTCTCTCTCTCTCTCTCTCTCTCTCTCTCTCTCTGGGTGAATGAATGAATGAATGAAAACTTTATTTAACAGATTGCAGAATGGGTACAATACAGTACGGCTCAATACATACAATTGTTAAGGGGATGCAGACCTGAGAAAGACGTTTGTCTTGTTTCCATCAGGGTCCCCCATTTTCAATTCATATAGACATTTATGTCATACACAACATACATGACATTTATGGCATAGGGACATATAGGTATTTAGTACTGATACATTTGTGACATAAACGGTATTCAAATATACAGTACTGTTACCCCTAGATCCTGACAGAGTATATACATATGATGGGGAGGGGACTGTACATTAGGAGGGGGTGGGTGGGTGGGAGAGAAATATACATACGGCGGGGAGGGAATATATACATGCGGTGGGGAGGAGACTGTCTATTAGGAGGTGGTGGGGTTTTGGGCATTTACGGTGGCCAGTTTCGAATTGCAGCCTCCCGTAGGTGCTCTTTAAGAGCGGTTTTGAATGTGGGCAGGGATTCACATTCCTTTACAGCTTTGGGTAGGGCGTTCCACATTGTTGTGGCATAATTGCGAAACGTGTTTAGTCCCTTGTTTGAGCCGAATCTGGGTTTAACATGATTTGTTGAGCTTCCTCTGGTGTAGTGGTTGTGGTATTCACTGACCTTTGGGAAGTATTTTGACATGTACATGGGCACCCCGGTCGTATATCACCATCTTGTCTAGCACAGTCTCTGGAGCGTAACAGTAAGAAGCATTTTGTATGAAAGTATTCTGTACTTCTGTATGACAACTATTAAAGAACTTGAACTTGAACTTGTATAGTGTATCTTGTAGACCAGGCCCATTGCAAGTTGCTGTACTCTGTCGTCTACTCTAAGCCATCCTAGGTTGTCAAAGTGGGCAGGGGTGAGGTGGGTTCTGGGGTTCAGGTCAAGTAGTAGAGTCTTCAGGGTATTCTTGTTTACCAGAGAGGAGATCCGGTACAAGAATCTAGTTCGTTGGTTGACTTTTTTTATTACATTGGATGCCATTTTGTCACAGGAAAGATTTGCCTCTAGGATGGAACCCAGGTAGGTAATATCTTCTTTCCTTGTGACAATATTGTCACTGCACTGTAACTGAGAAGCCGTCGGTCTTGCTGAGTTTGTTATTTGAACCGAAGAGAATGGACTCTGTTTTGCCCAGGTGTAATGATAGTTTGTTATCAGCGAGCCAGGTGCAGATTTTGCCTAGTTCCGAGCTGAGGGTTTTTTCAACATGTAACTTGTTCTTGTCAGAGACCAGCAGGGCTGAGTCGTCCGCAAACAGGAACAGTGTCTCTCTCTGTGTCTCTCTCTGTCTCTCTCTCTTTCTCTGTCTCTGTCTCTCTCTCTCTCTCTCTCTCTCTCTCTCTTTCTCTGTCTCTGTCTCTCTCTCTCTTTCTCTGTCTCTCTCTCTCTCTCTGTCTCTGTCTCTGTCTCTCTCTCTCTCTCTCTCTCTCTCTCTCTCTCTCTCTCTCTCTCTCTCTCTCTCTCTCTCTATATATATATATATATATATATATATATATAGCCTATATATATATTATTTTAGTCATCCTTAAAGGTTCGCTCAAATGCTGCATGCGATGGATTCGTGAGCTAGAGAGAGAGAGAGAGAGAGAGAGAGAGGGCATTTACATCGCTCGCCTGTTGATGGCACCCTCTCACTATATCCTCTCTAACATTCGGAGTCCCCGTAATAATACACACCGTGCACGCGCCCGCGCGCGCTTCAACCCAACCCCCCCGGATGGATGACTTCATCAGCATCATCATCATCATCAGCGCTCGGTCCTGCGCGCCGCCGCCTGGTGGGTTGTCCTCCTTTATGATCCCGGGATCTCCCGCTCCCGTCAGCAGACAGCAGCCAGCAACACGCAGGTGAAGAGCACATCGCCATCCTTATCACCACCGCACCGCAACAGAGAGAGAGACCACCGCACACAGACACAGACCCGCACCACCCCGCAAGCAACAACAACGCCACATCGGACGACGGGACTTCTTCTGATCATCACGGATTGATTGATTGATTGATTGATTGATTGATTGATTGGTTGAGTGATCGCGACTGCTATATATATATATATATATATCGAGGAAAAGGGATTCCTGCACAGGACAAACTCGCAGAAGTGCAAACTATACCACCACCGTCCACCACCACCAGCAGCAATAAGGATCTTCTTGTTGTGGGCTGTTGTCACCTTATAGCCGCCGCGCCGACTGTGATCTGTTCTCCTTTCCTTCCCTCCATCATCATCATCGCTTGTTATCGCTGAGCGGTCCGGTCCTCGTCCTGCCAGCCTGCCACCGTCATGTCCGAGGTGCTGCCGTACAGCGAGGGCAAGATGAGCGGCTACGGGGCGGACAGCGAGGTCAGCCAGATGACCTTTAGCTGCGGACTTCAGGACACCAACGCGTTCTTCTCGGGCTCGCAGACCAAGAGGCCCCCGAAGCTGGGCCAGATCGGCAGAGCCAAGCGAGGTGAGGAGGATGAAAAAACATGACATATATATATATATGTGATACCTTAAGTAATGTCTAGATTAGAAAGACCATGCATGTGTGTGTGTGCGTGTGCGTGTGTGTGCGTGCGTGTGTGTGTGTGCGTGCCACCCATTGCATGTCCCATGTCGTTGCATCATGCCGAATAAAGGCGTCTCTAAAGAGGTCCTGCGTTATTATTATAATGTATAATATGCGAGTTATGAAAACATGACATGTGTATGTGATATAACATAACTAATGTCTAGAAAGACAATGCATGTGTGTGTGTGTGCGTGTGTGTGAGTGTGTGCGTGTGTGCGTGTGTGTGTGTGTGTGTGCCGCCCATTGCATGTCCCATGTCGTTGCATCATATTGTCGAATAAAGGCGTCTCTAAAGAGGTCCTGCGTTATTATTATTATAATGTATATAATATGCCTCACAGAAATGCCATTAATAAGCAATCAGCAAAAATGTGCAATTTGTTGACCCCTTATAGAAATAACTGGTTTCATAATTTGCATTGGCAAGAAATATGGTGTTGTGATGCACGAGCCAATGTCTTCTAAGAGGACGCAGTGCCCTATAACACGTCCAATATGAAATATAATATCCCTATGTGCACGTAAACACTGCACCCGCTAAGACTGACCTTTTTTTGCGCCATCATAGGGAATGGCATTGTTCTTTTTGCATTGTTTTCACAAATTGCTTAAATACGTGAGAGTCAGAAATGTGCAAAGGGATATTATTTTTGCATCGTTGCATTGCACTACATCAATCATCGTCTCGCTTTGTCTCACTTTCTGCAGTATAGCATATAATATCGTTTAAAATATATCGTTAGAGTGCCATAATAAGGACTTACGACAAAAAGGGCTTTCTCTTAGGGCCATTTGAGACCTTTTCGGGCCGATTTTGGGATTCACCAACCGTCCCAATAAAACATAATTATATAATTAATATTATATTATAATATATTGTCTATATTCATGTCTTGCCCGAAAAGGTCTCAAATGGCCCTGAGAGAAAGCCCCTTTGTTGTGGTCAGTCAGTTGGAGAACGAGACCCTGTACATTGTGCCATTGAGAGTAAACACAATCGTCCGCCCTTCTCTCCCTCCACAGTTGTCATCGAGGACGACCGAATAGACGAGGTGCTGCAGGGCATGACGGACAAGTCGTCACCGGGCGTCTAAACGGGGGGAAACGGCGTCGGTGCTGCTGCCATATCGCAGACTTTTTATTTTGATCACCGATTTGATGATGAAGCACTTGTCGGCTGTGTGCATGTTCCAGGATTGTACGACGACGGAGGAGAAACGACGATGGCTGCACGACGCGCGGGAAGACAAGGACGGGGGATAAGGAGGAGGGAGGAATGAAGGGAAAGGGAGAGAAGATGTGAAGAAGGCAAACGGAGGAGGGAGGGAGAGAGAGAGAGAGGGGGAGGGAGAGGGAGAGAGAGAGAGAGAGAGAGAGAGACTCTGGAAAAAAGACCGAGATTTACCGTGGGGTTGCTGGCAATTCTCCAAACGAATCACGATTTTTAACCCCTACACTGCGCAGCGAGGTGTTGTCGAGATGGCGGACACCCGCTCCCGCGTTTCTCAACCTCTGCTGAAATTCTGATGGATGAACTTGTCATAACTTCACAGCCATCTTCTTCCAACAGCGCTGTATAAGCAAACAAAACACTGCAACTGGAGGCTGAACCTAATTTCAAGCCGTATTTCAATAGTTGTACAGTAGGCTATATAGGCTAACAAGCTCCGAGACCCCCCCCCCCCCCCCCTACACGCTTTGCATTGTTGATTCAATCAGACGTTGCATTCAAAAGGGAGCTGTCCTCTCAGCACTGGTCGGGCGAGAATGCATTCCGGTGGCTGCTATAAAGCTTTTTAATACAGACCAACCAAACGTTCAAGTCTTATATATAGAGAGAGGAGACCCATTGTATGTAAAACATATATATATATACGAGGAAGGTGCAATGTTAATATTTTCTTTATTACAGGCCCACTTGTTTTGGCCCCGCCCGTTACTAAAGAAAAATAATCAGTACACCAGTTCAATTGAATGATAGGCTATACATTTTTCTTCTTGCATTTGCCCCCAGTGGTTTAAAGGTTCAGGTTGGCGCCTTCATGTAGCTAATCGACGCCTGCACATATATATATATATATCTTTCTCACATTTTCAATACTCAAATATCGGAAGAGGCCAGCAGAGATGGGAAAATTATAGTAAATGTTTGAAATAATAGTCATGAAATCGATGGGAAAAAAGATGTTTTCTATTATTTGTTTATTTGAATTTCTTGCAATTATTCGTGTTTTTTCGTCTTCTAAAAATTAAATTTCTCCATCTATTTGCATGAACTTTTTCGCTCCAGGTGCCAACACAGGTGCCACCACTCTCTTACCCCTGGCACGCTTCTTTTTAACAAAAAAATTCATATTTGTATTTTTATATCTAAATATTTGTTATTTAAATGATATGCTAGTCTATCGTCTTACAATATTCATCAACACAAATATTTATACTTCAGAGAGGATATACAGATCGAGACGACATGTGACGGAGAATCTAAGCGATTCAGTTGACTGGTCTCACTCTTTATCAAAGGTTGGACGTTTTTTAAAGACTAACTGAATGTGATTGGGGTTTCTGCACACGTCAATGTTAAACTATTATTGAGAAATCGTATACTGTGACTTGAGCTTCGTTGATGAATTTGTTAGAAAATGGCGATTTTAGAGTATATTGCACTGTTTACGAGTATCCTCAAATAACATGTTGTTATTTGACCGATTTTGGACATTATATACAGTTGTTGTTTTTATTTTTTATTTTGTTTATTTTGTACCATTCTTTTAAAGAAACTGGATATGGTTTGTTGTGCATGATGAAACCTTAATATTTTCAATAATGAAACATCGTTTTATGAAGCAAAAAAGCGACAAAAATGTCATGACATTCTAAGAATGAGTCATTGTATATTATGATGCCATTTTCACTGTATTTGGTGAACTAATAAATGGTGAGAGAACATGTAAATGTGGTCCTTTTGGTATTTATTTTGGTCCTCAGACACAACCATTTAACCATTTAACCCTTTCACTACCACACTAACGAACGGTTAACCCTTTCACTGCGACAATACAGAATGTTAACCCTTTCACTGCCACACGACAAAGGGTTAGCCCTTTCACTACCGCACTACAGAAGGCTAACCCTTTCACTATCACACTGCAGACAGTTCTGTGGTGTGATAGTAAAGGGTTAACCTTTCTGTAGTGCGGTAGTGAAAGGGTTAACCCGGCCCACTCCGAGGCCTTCGTCCCGGTGGGACGACGCCGACATAAGAGCCGGTGAAAAGAATAGACAGAATACTGTATATATGGATGATGTGATTCAGTGCCACGCCGACATACTATATGATCCAAACCAACGCCGTCGAAACCATAACACAGGTGTATGAGAAAACAAAAGGTGAAGCGGTAGAAAGCAACCACCCCCCGCCCCTCCAATGGTACATTCCACCTTCACAGGCCTCCAATGAAGTCATACCTCCACCCACCGTGCACTGGGGCTGATCCTTTAACCCTTTCACTGCCGCGCCACCCAAACGGTTAACCCTTTCACTGCGACAATGCACAAGGTTAACCCTTTCACTGCCACACTACAGAAGGTTAACCCTTTACTATCACACTACAGACGGTTACCGTCTGTAGTGTGATAGTAAAGGGTTAGCCTTCAGTAGTGTGGTAGCGACGGGGTTAATCAAATAGTGAGCAAGGAGCAGGCAACAGCTCTGTGGCCTAGAGACACCAGTGAATCCATTAAACCAGGCACCCCCCTGGGGATCCATGTCTGGCCACCGCATCATCTATCAAAGTCTGGCCTCACACAGTCTCCTATAGTCGCCCCATAGTGCAGCTTTTATCCAAAGCGCTTTACAATTTGTTCCTCACATTTGACCCGTTCACTCACACATTCTCACACCGACGGCGGAGGCGACCATGCAAGGTGCCCACCTGCTCATCGGGAGCAGTTAGGGGGTTGAGTGAGTGTCTTGCTCAAGGACACTTCGACACACTGCCCGGGGAGGAGCCGCGGGAATCGAACCGGGAACCTCCAGATTGCCAGATGACTGCTCTACCTTCCCGAGCCACTGTCGCCCCCCCCCCCAAGTAAAGTCTTTACACCAAGTAGGTTAGGGTAAACATAGTCGTATACCAAAATGTACAGTAGGTTATGTAAACACTAAACATAGTCGTATACCAAAATGTACAGTAGGTTATGTAAACACTAAACATAGTCGTATACCAAAATGTACAGTAGGTTATGTAAACACTAAACATAGTCGTATACCAAAATGTACAGTAGGTTATGTAAACACTAAACATAGTCGTATACCAAAATGTACAGTAGGTTATGTAAACACTAAACATAGTCGTATACCAAAATGTACAGTAGGTTATGTAAACACTAAACATAGTCGTATACCAAAATGTACAGTAGGTTATGTAAACACTAAACATAGTCGTATACCAAAATGTACAGTAGGTTATGTAAACACTAAACATAGTCGTATACCAAAATGTACAGTAGGTTATGTAAACACTAAACATAGTCGTATACCAAAATGTACAGTAGGTTATGTAAACAGAGTCATTTAGGTGAACAGAATCTTTGCTGTCCACATTGAGCTCTGCTGTTGTCCCATAAAAACCTATTCTCACGAATCCCTTGACCCTTTTTCACGGTTAACTTGTTCACTGCGACAATACAGATAAGGTTAACCCTTTCACTGCCACACAACAGCAGGTTAACCCGTCTGTAGTGTGATAGTAAAGGTTCAACCTTCTGTAGTGTGGCAGTGAAAGGGTTCATATCTAACAGACATGCCAGCTGTTGTTGGTTTAGGTGACAGTCAGATATATATATATATATATATTTTGGCATTATGTTAAAGCTTATGATGGAAGGTTACCAATATAAACAAACCTTTTACAGCCACAAAACACAACTAGTGTTAGTCCTTGTATCAAGAGCTCAGTCGACCAGTGAGAGAATGAAGACGTGTCTCGGTTTCTATTTATAATCTTTGGTGGTCGGGCTCACATTTAATTTGTTCATGTTTGGAACACTGATTGGAATAAAGTACATTCTCCAACATTGTTAACCGACAGTGTGAGTTTATAAAAATGAGTAGGGCTGCCTTGCATTCATCCTTTCAGTTTTTTTCTTTGTTTGTTTGATCATTTCTTAACCCTTTCACTACCACACTACAGAAGGTTAACCCGTCTGTAGTGTGATAGTAAAGGGTTAACCTTCTGTAGTGTGGCAGTGAAAGGGTTAACCCTTTGTGCGGCAGTTACGGGTTAAACACTTGTTTCTTGAAAAAAGCACATCCCTGGTGAGCACTAGATTTAAGTAGGTATTTCTTACAGACAACTAGATGAAAGTGGGGTAACACAATCTTACAGATTTGTAAATTAAATCAACTTAATCGCTCATTCGACAAATAACTTCTTCAACTTGAAATGTGTCCAATGACATCAAACCCCCACTTCTAGCGCTCTCACAAGACTGATATTATAAGCAGAAATCAAATCCAATCAAATGTATTTGTAAGGCCCGACAACACACGTTAATGTCCCCATGTACACGTCTTCTTTAAACAAGCCAAGAAGAAACATCACAATAAATCAAGAACAAAACAAAAACACCATAAAGTCCAAGAAAATTTAAATAAATAAAATAAATAAATGCAACCCTCCCAGACATACCCCACGCGAAGGTAAGGAAAACCTCACTAATAGGAAGAAATGCTCCACAGGCAGTGTGGAGGAGAGAAACCTTAGAAGGGCCGTTCAAGGGGGGATCTCCCTTCTTAGATGTCGGTGATAGTAGTGTTGCAGACGGACAGTTGGTAATCATGCACTCATGTGTGTAGTGAAACACATCGTTGACTCTCCCAGGAGTCTCTCAGTTGTAGCTGTCCCTCCTCCTGTTGGATCCAGCATCAGCCCCGCAAGATCTGATTTGGATCCCCGCAAGATTTACCAAACAACTCCTCTGAGACGGGGGCAACACTGCGGGCAGTGCAACAAGTACATGAAATTAATCTGTAATCCAAATGTAAACAAATGGGTATAGCCCCGCCCCTTTTATCATTCTCACTTTGACTTGGGCGAGTGTGTTCTTTTAAACTGTATGCTGTAAGGCTGGTTACTATATGAATAACACAAATCCACTGTTTATAAAGTCACATGTTGTAAAAAAAAGAAAAAAAATATAAACTTTTTCTCCTCCTTTTTATGCCAATTCCCCCCTCCCCTTCCTGGTCGTTGCGCGCATTTGCCCCCCACTTGCCGGCTAGGATCTAGGGAGGGTTGATAGATACTATCACATGTCTCCTCCGATACATGCAGAGTCAGCCAGCCGCTTCTTTTCACCTGACAGCGAGGACTCTCACTGGGGGAGCGTAACGTGTGGGAGGCTCAGTCACACTACTTCCCCCAGTTCCCTTCCTCGCTGAGCAGGCACCCTGACCGACCTGTAGGAGTCACTGTTTACAACGACCAGGATACATACCCCACCGGCTTCCCACCCGCTAACACTGCCAATTGGTTAGTATTGACGACCGACCAAGCCGGAGGTACCGCTGACAGCTGGATTCGATACCAGTGTCCCCTCCGGTACACGAGGAGGCAGCCGTCGCATCTTTTCACCCGACAGCGCGATCTCTCAGTGGCGAGGAGTAACGCGTGGGAGGGGTTGCTTCCTGATTCTGCTGTACAGGCGCACCAACCGACCTGTAGGAGTCGCTGTCCACAACGTCCAATCCCCACCCACCTTCTTTCCCACCCCTAACACTGCCAATTGTGTTAGTATGAACGACCGGCCAAGCTGGTAGCAACGCCGGGAGCTGGGCTCGAACCCAGCATCTCCTGCGTTAGTGGCGAGCGCCTTGCCCACTGCCTGTATTAGGGGGTGGGAAAGCCGGTGGGTGGGGATTGGATGTTGTGGACAGCGACTCCTACAGAGGTTATTGACGTCTTCTTGCCAGCGCCTCTGGACTGATGTTTTTGTTGCTGTGTGTGCGTGCGTGTGCGCATACGTGTGCGTGTGTGTGTGTGCGTGCGTGCGTGTGCGTGGCTGTCTGGTCACATGGCCATCCTGTAAGGCTAGAACCACACAATGGAACCAGGTTGAGTGATTGTGTGAATGAGTATGCAAGTGCTTTTTTGTTACAGTAACAAATACAGTACTTAAGTAGTTTTTGGGAGCGTCTATACTAGATTTTTTATATTCATTGTGACTTTCACTTTTACTTCACTGCATTCAAAAATACAAAAAATATGGCGGCTGGGTGGCGTAGCGGAGATTGCGCTCGTCACCAATGCAAGAGACTCCGGTATCGAATCCCAGTCTCAGCATTGCCTTCGACTTGGGCGGGCCGTCGTACTGGCTCATTTGGCAGAGCCAGCGGGTGGAAAGTCGATGGGTGGGGATTGGACGTTGTGGACAGCGACTCCTACAGGTCGGTTGGGTGACGCCTGTACAGCAGAGACAGGAAGTATCGGGGGCAGCGTGAGCCTCCCACGCGTTACTCCTCGCCACTGAGAGTCCGCGCTGTCTGGTGAAAAGAAGCGACAGGCTGCCTCCTCGTGTACCGGAGGGGACACGTGATGCAAGGCTTCTATCCTCACTACAGCCGACCAGTGGGAGGCATAGTCTAGCAACGTTCAAGACGGGGGAGGGGAGAATTGGCAATACGAAATTGAGATGGGAGAAAAATAAAAAGATAAGTAGAAAAAGTAGATACAAAAATAAAAAATAAGCTAAAATTATACTTGTACTTCACCACATTTAATGGAGTAAAAACAAAAAGTATTAGGTTCCCGGTCGCGTGTTGCTTATTAACAGCGGAACAGGGCAAAAATGCTTCCGCTTTCGTCACCGCACGCCACTACGGTAATGCGCCTTTCTTTTCACGCCCGCTTAGACAAATGCATATGGCATTTCCGCGTACATTGCAACGAATCACTTGGAACCTCGGCTGTCTTTAACTATGAGTGAACACAACGCAACATTGTAACGTTAGCGAACCTCGGCTGTCTTTAACTATGAGTGAACACAACGCAACATTGTAACGTTAACGTGTACTTTACTATGGAATATAGTATATTATCGCAACGCGTCGTCAGACTAAACAGTGTTGTGAACACAACACATTGTAACGTTAACGTGTACTTCGCGACGCGTCGTCAGACTAAACAGTGTTGTGAACACAACACATTGTAACGTTAACGTGTACTTTACTATGGAATATCAGAAGAAACTACTCAACCTCGGCTGTCTTTAACTATGAATGAACACAACACTCTAACTCACCATGTTTAGATAATAAAGTACTCAACCTCTACTTGTCTACTGTCTGACTGAACACAACACTCTAACTAACTTACCATGTTTAGATAATAAAGTACTCAACCTCTACTGTATTTAACTATGAGTGAACACAACACTCTAACTTACCATCTTTAGATAATGAAGTACTCAACCTCTACTGTATTTAACTATGAGTGAACACAACACTCTTAACTTACCATCTTTAGATATTAAAGTACTCAACCTCTACAGTCTTTAACTATGAATGAACACAACACTCTAACTTACCATCTTTAGATATTAAAGTACTCAACCTCTACAGTCTTTAACTATGAGTGAACACAAGACTCTAACTTACCATCTTTAGATAATGAAGTACTCAACCTCTACTGTATTTAACTATGAGTGAACACAACACTCTAACTTACCATCTTTAGATAATGAAGTACGCAACCTCTACTGTATTTAACTATGAGTGAACACAGCACTCTAACTTACCATCTTTAGATAATGAAGTACTCAACCTCTACTGTCTTTAACTATGAATGAACACAACACTCTAACTTACCATCTTTAGATAATGAAGTACTCAACCTCTACTGTATTTAACTATGAGTGAACACAACACTCTAACTTACCATCTTTAGATATTAAAGTACTCAACCTCTACTGTATTTAACTATGAGTGAACACAACACTCTAACTTACCATCTTTAGATAATGAAGTACTCAACCTCTACTGTCTTTAACTATGAGTGAACACAACACTCTAACTTACCATCTTTAGATAATAAAGTACTCAACCTCTACTGTCTTTAACTATGAATGAACACAACACTCTAACTTACCATCTTTAGATAATGAAGTACTCAACCTCTACTGTATTTAACTATGAGTGAACACAACACTCTAACTTACCATCTTTAGATATTAAAGTACTCAACCTCTACTGTATTTAACTATGAGTGAACACAACACTCTAACTTACCATCTTTAGATAATGAAGTACTCAACCTCTACTGTCTTTAACTATGAGTGAACACAACACTCTAACTTACCATCTTTAGATATTAAAGTACTCAACCTCTACTGTCTTTAACTATGAATGAACACAACACTCTAACTTACCATCTTTAGATAATGAAGTACTCAACCTCTACTGTATTTAACTATGAGTGAACACAACACTCTAACTTACCATCTTTAGATATTAAAGTACTCAACCTCTACTGTATTTAACTATGAGTGAACACAACACTCTAACTTACCATCTTTAGATAATGAAGTACTCAACCTCTACTGTCTTTAACTATGAGTGAACACAACACTCTAACTTACCATCTTTAGATATTAAAGTACTCAACCTCTACTGTCTTTAACTATGAGTGAACACAACACTCTAACTTACCATCTTTAGATAATAAAGTACTCAACCTCTACTGTCTTTAACTATGAGTGAACACAACACTCTAACTTACCATCTTTAGATAATAAAGTACTCAACCTCTACTGTCTTTAACTATGAGTGAACACAACACTCTAACTTACCATCTTTAGATAATAAAGTACTCAACCTCTACTGTCTTTAACTATGAGTGAACACAACACTCTAACTTACCATCTTTAGATAATAAAGTACTCAACCTCTACTGTATTTAACTATGAGTGAACACAACACTCTAACTTACCATCTTTAGATAATAAAGTACTCAACCTCTACTGTCTTTAACTATGAGTGAACACAACACTCTAACTTACCATCTTTAGATAATAAAGTACTCAACCTCTACTGTCTTTAACTATGAGTGAACACAACACTCTAACTTACCATCTTTAGATAATGAAGTACTCAACCTCTACTGTATTTAACTATGAGTGAACACAACACTCTTAACTTACCATCTTTAGATAATAAAGTATAACCTCTACTGTCTTTAACTATGAAGGAATTACAACCTTTATTTAATGGTTAATATTTTGATAAAAGGTAATTTACTATATTTGTAGTAGTGCTCAATCAATCAATCAATCAATCAATCAATCAATCAATCAATCAATCAATCAATCAATCAATCATGTACCTCGGCGCAGCTGAATAACAGTAGGAGTGATCGCCTGCTGCGTCCATCACGTGTACATGGTGATTAACCAAAGCGTGATTAAATTGAACCAAAGCGTGTTAATATGTGTCGAACCAAGCGGGGATCTCATGCGCATGCGCGCACCTGGGCGAAGGAAAAGGGAAGGCGCATTACCGTAGTGGCGTGCGGTGACGAATGCGGAAGCATTTTTGCACTGTTCCGCTGTTAATAAGCAACACGCTTCCCGGTCAGAGTGGACAGAAAAAAATGCGTGCAAAAAAAAAAAAAACAATGACCAAGGTGCTTGGACTGTAACCTAAAATGTTTCCAAACAATAGCTCATAAGGGATAATTAACCACTTAAGCCCTAAGACCTTTTCAGGTGGTTCCAAGGTCAAGGTCAAAGTCAGAAGTAGGTGCCACATACCATTGGGAAACTAGGATCCTAAGGAATAATTTGAGATGGAACACTGTAGGTCAATATTGTATGTCTGTTAATATGCAATAAACATGTGTATAGTGTTTTTTATCATTTTTACCTTTTATCATTTTGCTCCCTTCCCCAATTTAGTCGTTATACCAATTCCCTTCCAGGCCGTTGCGCTGCCCCCCCCCCCGTCGGTCTGGGGAGGGTGTAGCGTCTAGACTATATACCACGTGCCTCCTCCGATACATGTGGAGTCGCCAGCTGCTTCTTTTCACCTGACGGCGAGGGGTTTCACTGGGAGAGCATGGATGTAAACGCTGGGGGATAAGATAAGATATTCCTTTATTGATCCCCTTGGTGGGGAAATTCAGGATCTCCCCCAGATCCCTTCCCGGCTGAACAGGCCCAACTGACTACAGTGGCTCAGGAGGTAGAGAGCAGTCGTCTGGTAATCCGGAGGGTCCCGGTTCGATTCCCACTCCTCCCCGGGCAGCGTGTCGAAGTGTCCCTGAGCAAGACACTTAACCCCCGAATTGCTCCCGATGAGCAGGTTGGCACATTGCATGGTCGCCTCCGCCGTCGGTGTGTGAGTGTGTGAGTGAATGGGTCAAATTGTAAAGCGCTTTGGATAAAAGCTGCTATATAAATGCAGCCATTTACCATTTACAGACACACACACACACACACACACACACACACACACACACACACACACACACACACACACACACACTCAAAAGTTCCTTTTCCATTGGTGAAGGTTAGCCCCGCCCCGATACTTTTCACTTTAGCGGGCCGCAGTTTCCCGCGTGATTTTTTTTCGCCGCAGTTTGCGAAGACGCTCTCTGATTGGCTAGCCCGCGTACAGCGAAGACCCTCTCTGATTGGTTTAGCTCCAAAGGGCTCTTCCGCCTTGTACATATATATTCTCTGCTTCGAAGTGGTTATGTGCTTTGCTTTGGCCCTCTGCTTTGGCCCTCTTTCGAAGTGGGTTATGCTTAGAGTTGATCTTTAGAGCAGGGCGATGGACAACCAGCCCTGATTCCAAACTCTAAGCATAACCCACTTCGGGAGAAAAAAAAACAGTTTTCCCCCTAGGAGGCTGATGTGACATGGAGGTCAAGTGTGTCATGGTGTGTGTGTGTGTGTGTGTGTGTGTGTGTGTGTGTGTGCATGTGTGTGCATGTGTACACGGTCGCAGCTATTGTAGTAGTATCATTCAACGGTCTAACTAGCATAATGCTTATTGCCTGTCCTATATTCTTAGCATTCATAGCAAATTAAGACTCAAAAACATAATTTCTAAAAAATAAATAAATAACAAAATAAGAATTATTCACATTTGTAACATTCAAAAATCTAATCAAATCAAATCAAACCTTTATTTAACCAGAAAATAAAAACCCATTGAGACCGAGGTCTCTTTTTAAAGGGTGATCTGGCCAAATGGTAAATAAAATGGTAAATGGCTGCTTTTTTATATAGCAGCTTTTATCCAAAGCGCTTTACAATTTGTTCCTCACATTTGACCCGTTCACTCACACATTCACACACCGACGGCGGAGGCAACCGTGCAAGGTGCCGACCTGCTCATCGGGAGCATGTAGGGGTTAAGTGTCTTTGCTCAAGGACACTTCGACACGCTGCTGGGGGAGGAGCGGGAATCGAACCGGGAACCTCTGGATAACGAGATGACTGCTCTACCTCCTGAGCCACTGTCGCTTGGCCAAGAAGGCAAGCACCAATTATGACAAAACATACATAACAACAAGACACAATACACATACAGTAGACTACCATACAACCGATATTTTAAATGAAAAGTCAAATTCAGTTAAAAAGCACAATAAAACAATAGCAATCAACCAACATTTAAAATTCAACATCAAAGCCGGAGCAGGAGGTGGAAAGGAGAGGCCCATTTGAGACGTGTCTGGAGGTCCTTCCAGGCCCGGTCCGCACGGGCGGTATTTTAAAGCGCATCCAGGTGCTGGATCTGAGGTTGAGCGAGTTTTGAATTCATTCAAGCTTGGAACTGATGTACCATGGTCCATGGAGGTTTTCCAAGAACAGCCTTATATATAAAAACACACCAGTGCTGCAACCTGTGTGTAACCAGTGAAGTCCAACCAATCAGTGAATAGAGTGATGCGTCCTATAAGGTGAGCTGGAGATAAATCTCAGAGCGGCGTGGTAAAGCGGATCGAGTTAGGGCAGTAGGACAAGCACATCTATAAACTATGTCGCCATAGTCTAGTGTTGTCACAAATCAAGGGCCATAACCACCTGTTTCCGGGAGGCGAGGGGGAAAAGCATGATTTAACCCTATATAGAAAAAAGCAACTGTGTATTTAAGTTTTTTGATTAAAGCATCAATATGATGTTTAAAATCTAGATTCTTGGGGTGGTCAGGTGGCGTAGCGGAGATTGCGTTCGTCACCAACGCCAGAGACGCTGGATTCGCCTGTTCGAATCACCAGCTTGGCTGGCCGTTCACACTAGGGGGGGGGGGGGGCAGTTGGCCTAGTTGGAGAAAATACCATTGCCTTTGTTTTGCTACCATTCAATAGCAGTTTTTGAGTCATAATGCGAGGATGCTGCAAGGAGGCAAAATCAGACTGTACATCTTTGAGAGCCATACAAACCATTTCTTTGAAAACCAAAAGCGAATGACTCATTCTTCTCGGATTCGCACTCGTTAAAAGATAAGACACCTTACTGAGTCTCCGCGCTGCAGTAAACAACAGCCATGTGACACTTCCTGCCGGTTAGAACGAAGATCCACCTCGACGTCACCTCGACATCTACAGGAGGCTGCCATTCGAAACTGGCCCCCGTAAATGTCCAAACCCCCGCCCCCCCCCTCCCACTGTACAGTCTCCTCCCCCTCGTATATATTTTCTGTTAGGATCTCTGTTTAACAGTACTGTATATTTGCATATCTTGTATGTCACAAATGTAACAGTACTGTGTACCTGCTGTATGTCATAAATGTCCTGATGAATTGAAAATGGGGGACCCTGATGTAAACAAGACGAACGTCTTTCTCTGGTCTGCATCCCCTTAACAATTGTGTGTATTGAGCCGTACTGTATTGTACCCATTCTGCAATCTGTTAATACAGTTTTCAATCAATCAATCAATCAATCAATCAATCAATCAATCAATCAATCGGCCAATCAATGGACTGGGATAGAAGAGTCACACTGAGGTCAACACTGTACTGTACAGCTTCTCAGACCAACGATAGATAGATAGACTAGATAGAAATCCTTTAATAATCCCGAGGGAAATTTGGCACACTACAGATCGCTCACATTGAACAAAATAAATATACAACTATCCAGCCAAGAATATACAGAAATATACAGTAAAATGTACAGTAATAATAA
Organism: Notolepis coatsorum; assembly: GCF_963971535.1. Classification (NCBI taxonomy): domain Eukaryota; kingdom Metazoa; phylum Chordata; class Actinopteri; order Aulopiformes; family Paralepididae; genus Notolepis; species Notolepis coatsorum. Next base: position 7,927,101 of record NC_140181.1, on the reverse strand, counting down.
GTGTAAAAATGTAAAGTGTAAAGTGTCCAGGAAGAACACACACACACACACACACACACACATAAAGGGATGCTCAGAAATGTAATAATATAATAATATATATATATAATATAGTGTAGTATAAATTGTATGATTTAGTTATAGTATAATAAAATAAGAAAAGATTATTATTATTATATACAGTAGTATAATAGTATAGTATATAGAAGTATAATATAGAATAATACATTATATAATAGAACAGTGTACCATAAATATATAGATAAATGTGTGTGTGTATAAATGAATGAACCTCAGTAAATATGCAATTTAACTGATACAGAACATTTATTTATTTATGTTAATTTAATTGTGTTGGTGTTTTCATTTCTGCAAAATAAGTACATTTAGTTTGGTTTGGTAAACATTGCACTATGAACAGCCTATCAGTATGTGTGTATGGGGCAGGTACAATCAATTTCTTCTTCCTGTTCCTTTCGGCCATGGATTTTTGGGGATCATAATTAAGTGAACTATATTTTTTCATTTCATTCCAACCTTTATTTAAAATCGTAAGCTTCTGAGGTTTCCTTCATTTACAGAAACGACGATTGTACAAAATGTAAACAGAACATAATACAAGCAATATCCACCAGTCCCAGATGTAGTGGTGGATACGGGTTGGCCCAGCACTCTCCCACTCTCTCTTCTTTCTGGACAGGTCCTCAGTGGTGGAACGGAGCATCTCTTGTGCCGTCTTGTTGTAGGGGTGGCGGGACTTGAGTCTTCTCATAGGTGCTGTTGTTGTTGTTGTTGTTGTGGTGTTGTGTAGGGTGTGCCAGTCATGCTTCACTGCTTTCCTTGCTAGGGCGAGAGTGGCAGCCTCTCGTCGTAGGCCAGCTGGTGCGATTCCTGCAAGGACTGGCAGCAGGAAGACGGGTGTAGCCTTCAGGCATCCAGTGATGATCCGGAGGGCGTTGTTAGTAGCCGCATCAACGTTTTTAACGTGTGGGCTTCTGCTCCAGACTGGGGCACAGTACCCCGCTGCCGAGAAGAGCAGGGCTTGGGTGGATATCCGAAGGGTCTTGGCAGTGGCTCCCCAGGTTGTACCAGCGAGGCGTCGGCTCAGCGCGACCCTTGATGTTGTCTTTGCCCTGACAGAACAGGAAGTGGAAATGCGATCAGTAAAGCAAAGAACAATAAGTCACCAGGTAGCGACGGATTCCCTTCGGAATTTTACAAAACATTTAGACAGGAACTGAGGCCCATATTAGAGGCAGCATTTAGACACACAATGAAGAAAGGAACAATGCCACCCTCATGGAAAGAAGCCATAATTACTACGATTCCAAAGGAAGGGAAGGATAAGGAACTATGTAGTAGCTTCAGACCAGTGTCCATACTTAATGTAGATTACAAGATGTATACATCGATAATAGCCAAAAGATTTGAGACATTTATGCCAGATATTATAGACGAAGACCAGACCGGATTCATTAAAGGAAGAAAAACGCAGGATAACATAAGAAAGACAGTGCAGATAGTAGAGGAGATACAAAAAGGAGGAGGAAGTGCAGTACTAGTTAGTACTAGTTAGCCTGGATGCAGAAAAAGCATTCGACAGTGTAAGCTGGATATTCCTATATAAAGTATTAGAGGAATTTGGTTTAGACAAAAACGCGATGAAAACAATTAGGGCATTATATCAAGAACCAACGACAAGGATTAAAGTAAATGGTTGTTGTCTTTCGCCGACGCTCTTCGATATATTCATCGAACTACTGGCTCAACTAATTAGACAGACCGAGGACATCAAAGGGGTGGAGATAAGGGGAACAGAACATAAATTAGGACTGTTCGCAGATGTGATAGTATATATGAGACAACCAGACACAAGCTTCCCGACACTGATGGATTTACTGACAGAATATGGATATTACTCAGGGTATAGACTTAACGTAACGAAGACACAGACCATAACATTGAACTACACCCCAACGACAGAGATCAAAGATAAATACAAGATTAAATGGGATATGGACAGGATCAGATACCTAGGAGTGAATATTACAAGAGGGGTGGAGGGACTATATGATGCAAACTATACACAGATTAATCAGAAAATCAAAAGAGACTTAGAAAGATGGACAGTAATACCTCTAGACTTTAGCTCAAGGATCGAAATCATAAAGATGAATATATTACCAAGGTTACTATACCTATTTCAGGCTCTACCTATATTAATACCACAAAGCCAGTTCAGGGAATGGAATAAACAGATATCAAGATTCATATGGGGGGGGGGGGGAGGCCAAGGATCAGATATGTGACTCTACAATTACCAAAGGAGAAAGGAGGAATGGCAATACCCAGTTTAGAAGATTACTACTATGCAGCACAGCTGATAATAGTAGCATGTTGGTGCAACGAGAATTATGAAGCCAAATGGAAAGACATAGAAACAAAAAAGAGGGACTCAAAGTGCAGGCACTAATAGGAGACAGGGAGCTATACAGAAGAAAGGAACAACTAATAGACCCAATTACCAAATTCACTATAAATATATGGAACAAGATAGTAAAGAAATACAAGCTAGAAAAAGAAACCAAGATACTGAGATGGATAACGCACGACAACAAATGTAAACCAGGGATAGAAGATCATGGGTTCAAAAGATGGGAGAGGGGGGGCATAACAGCAATA
>NC_140181.1:7906919-7919419 GCF_963971535.1 Notolepis coatsorum | reverse complement strand
CAACGTCCAATCCCCACCCACCGGCTTTCCCACCTCCTAATACGGCCAATGTGTATTTAATTAGTATGACGACCGGCCAAGCCGGAAGCAACGCCGAGAGCTGGGCTCGAACCCAGCGTCTCCTGCGTTAGTGGCGAGCGCCTTGCCCACTGCGCCACTTAGCCGCCCATACATATTCTATATTATTTTTTTTTTTATCCACTTTTTCTCCCATTTTCTATATTTTCTCCCATCCCAATTTCGTATCATCCAATTCAACCCAACCCTGTCACGGACGCTGTTTCTTGCCTCCCACAAGCCGGCTGCAATGTGGACTAAGTCATACATAGCACAAGTCCCCTCCGGTACTTGAGGTAACAGCAGTTGCATCTTTTCACCTGCGCAGCTCGATCTCTCAGTGGCGAGGAGTAACGCGTGGGAGGCTCACGCTGCCCCGACACTTCCTGATTCTACTGCGCAGGCGCACCAACCGACCTGTAGGAGTCGCTGTCCACAACGCCCGATCCCCACCCATCAGTTTCCCACCCCCTAATACGACCAATGTGTATTAGTATGAACGACCAGCCAAACTGAAAGCAATGAGGAGCGCTGGGCTCGAACAGGCGAGCCCAGCGTCTCCGTCATTCGTGGCGAGCGCCTTGCCCACTACGCCACGTAGCCGCCACATATTCTATATTATTAAAATGATCTTTGTCATCATCAATGAAATATTTTGGATAATTATTGGCTGTGGTGCTGTTCCTTAGACTCCATCAGAGTTCCTGTCCCAGCCCTGCCGTGTGGTGGCCGTGAGGCTGGCCCCCTGCCACTGCTGAAGGCATCTATTATCAATATCCACCTCGCTGCCACCCAGTTATATAAGCACCTCCTCCACCCCTGCTGTGGCCAACACGGGTGCCAGGCCCTGTTTGTCTCTTCTGTTCAGAAGGCTGGAACAAACATGGCACCCATTTGTCTCCTGGGAAACCTGATAACAGCCAAAAAAAAGGAACCCACCGGATTGGCCCGGGGAACAATGGAAGAGACGAGGGGGGGGGGAGGGGGGTGGGGGTGGAGACACGGGTGGGCGTCGTCTTGATCCATCTCCGTCTCTCGCGGTGATAATAGATCTACGGTTACAGTGTGTTTCCAAAAACCCCGGGGGAGATGATTAAAATGGGTCTCTCAATTATTCTCTGGAAGTATCACATGAAGTCATTAAATTAGTTAGTTAGCACGTTAGGCCATTAAATATAGATTAGACGTGTTAGAACTAATGTGACTGAGCGGTGGTTTTTAGTGGCCTAAAAGCGGCGTACATTGTATCGTGGGCCTTCACTTTACAATTCAGCCGCATCGGCGTTAACCCTTTCACTACCACCTTACAGGCGGTTAACTGTGAAAGGGTTAACCTTCTGCAGTGTGGTAGTGAATGGGTTAACCCTTTGTCGTGTGGCAGTGAAAGGGTTAACCTTCTGTAGTGTCGCAGTGAAAGGGTTAACCCTTTGGTAGTGAACGGGTTAATAACTATATTTATTCTGAAAATGAGGGTCCCCTAAAAAAAGGTATATATGTGTGTATGTGTGTGCATAACAGAAGTCTTGTATTGTACCGGGCTATGCGATGAGCTGTTTATAAATATATAAATATAAATATGTTTATAATATATAAGTCTATTATGTAGAAGTGATACCTTGGGAGGACTGAGCCTGTGCGTTGTTGTAGTACATCTTTGGTTTGATCATTTCATTTTAGAATAATTAATCCTTTTGCTCAATTTATTAGATTAGATTAGATTTATTATTCAAACGTTTAAAACGATACAGAGACCAAAAATATATGTAAAAGACAACATTGTAAATTGTATTCTGTTCAATCTCTTTGGTTTAAATCCTCATCGCAAAAACCAAACGGTCCGAGTTGCGGAAAAGTCAGCGGTAACAGAAAAAACCCACGAAGCAAAAAAAAAAAAGAGGAGAGTCGACTGAGAAAATCATGCACCTTCTTTCAGGTTTTAAAAATAGACGGTAATTACATTTCAGTGCAGAATTAAAAATAAATGATTTCTCCTTTATTAATGTGGCCCCCTCCCCTCTAGTCTCCAGCCTTCCTTCCTGCCCGTCTCTCTCTCTCTCTCGCTCTCTCTCTGGTCTATATTTAAGCAACAGAGAACACAGAACCCAAGACTCAGATGTTTCCTCAGCAAATAACACACAGCTGTTGGAAGATTGGGATAAATAGCTGCTAGGGTCAGCTGTTATTCCTGTGTTCATAATGTGTGTACGTGTCTGCATTGTGTCTATGCATCTTTTGACAGGTGTGTCAAAGCCAGTATGTCTGATGGCTGGCCCAGTTTCTTGTATGTGTGTGTGTGTGTGTGTGTGTGTGTGTGTGTGTGTGTGTGTGTGTGTGTGTGTGTGTGTGTGTGTGTGTGTGTGTGTATGTGTGTGTGTGTGCTGGCTGCCATATTAATAGACTTTAACACTAACACTTTTCATACTGTCCAGGCTTGTTGTACTTCTGCATTGTCTTGACACGCAGGCTTATACACACTTCAAACTACTCTATTTTCCTTTCGGAACTTCATTTGTGCAGTGGTTTAAAAGACAAACATACAGTCACAATACATAGACACTCACCACTATATATATAAAAAACACCAACTACGGTAAAAAAAAAGAAAAAAAAAGACCACTATAAAAGAAACACCAACTACATTAACCTTTCACTGCCACTCGACCAAAAGGTTAACCCTTTCACTGCGACACTACAGAAGGATAACACTTTCACTGCCACACGACAAAGGGTTAACCCTTTCACTACCACACTACAGAAGGTTAACCCTTTACTATCACACTAACCGTCTGTAGTGTGATAATAAAGGGTTAACCTTCTGTAGTGTGGTACACAGTACATATCGCAGAGTAAATTTTACTCTGCGAAATTTACTGTGTAGTGAAAGGGTTAAAACGACAGTAAAAAAATACCACTATAAAAAACAGTACTTAAAAGCATGATATATTAAAATCCATATGGAGCACTTATACTGACATGCTTCAACTGCTAGAATCCTATAGCAAAGGCTGTTGTTCTACTGATTTCCTCTCTTATTGTACAAATACACTCTGTGGCAATGGGACCGGCGTAATGGTCCAGAACATGGACACTCAACTGTGTTCGCAGGAGAGATACTTTGAAAGATGTGTTGTATGCTTTCTGTTGCATCCCCTTATTAACAATTGTGTGCATTGAGCCGTACTGTATTGTACCCGTTCTGCAATCTGTTAATAAAGTTTTCAATCAATCAGTCAGACAACATTATTATAAACTGAAATTGTAGAGAGTCGCAGCACAGAGCAGCGGCTCTGGATGACACAGCAGGTTACACAGCGATCGCAGAGGATTTGGCAATATGTTGGATTTAAATCCAATGCCTATAGGGAGGTGTAGTGGATACTTCCTGGTCTATAGGGAGGTGTAGTGGTTACTTCTTGGTCTATAGGGAAGTGTAGTGGTTACTTCCTGGTCTATAGGGAGGTGTAGTGGTTACTTCCTGGTCTATAGGGAGGTGTAGTGGTTACTTCCTGGTCTATAGGGAGGTGTAGTGGTTACTTCCTGGTCTATAGGGAGGTGTATTGGTTACTTCCTGGTCTATAGGGAGGTGTAGTGGTTACTTCCTGGTCTATAGGGAGGTGTAGTGGTTACTTCCTGGTCTATAGGGGGGTGTAGTGGTTACTTCCTGGTCTATAGGGAGGTGTAGTGGTTACTTCCTGGTCTATAGGGAGGTGTAGTGGTTACTTCCTGGTCTATAGGGAGGTGTAGTGGTTACTTCCTGGTCTATAGGGAGGTGTAGTGGTTACTTCCTGGTCTATAGGGAGGTGTAGTGGTTACTTCCTGGTATATAGGGGGGTGTAGTGGTTACTTCCTGGTCTATAGGGATGTGTAGGTTTTAGGACCCCTTCTCTTCTCCCTCTACACTAAATCACTGGGTAACATTATCACGTCTCATGGCTTATCCTACCATTGTTATGCCGACGATACTCAACTCTTCCTCTCCTTCCCTCCCTCAGATATCCACGTCTCTGAGCGGATCTCGGCCTGTCTGTCCGACATCTCCGCCTGGATGACGTCCAACCACCTCAAACTGAACCTAAGCAAAACAGAATTGCTCCACCTGCCGGCCAAATCCTCCCCCCTGACCGACCTTTCCATCACAGTCGAGAATGCAGCTGTGACTGCGTCCCCGACCGCCAAGAACCTTGGTGTTGTCCTCGACGACCAGTTGAACTTCTCTGCTCACATCGCAGCAACAACCAGAACCTGCCGATTCCTCCTGAGCAACGTCAGAAGGATTCGCCCCTTCCTGACAAAAGAAGCCACCCAACTCCTCGTCCAATCAACAGTCATCTCCCGCCTCGACTACTGCAATGCACTGCTCGCTGGCCTCCCGGCCACTGCCACTAAGCCTCTTCAACTCATTCAGAACGCAGCGGCCCGCCTGATCTCAAACCTACCGAAGTCGGCCCATGTCACCCCACTTCTTAGGGACCTGCACTGGCTCCCCATTGCTGCACGAATCCACTTCAAGGCCCTCGACCTAGCATACCGTGCGGCAAAGGGAACCGCTCCCGCCTACCTCCGGTCAATGGTCTCTAACTACACACCCTCAAGACCCCTACGCTCTGCATCTTCTGGCCGCCTCAGACCTACTCCTATCCAAGCTCCGGGAGGGTCATCAAAGAGAAGTCGCCTATTCTCAGTCCTTGCCCCACAATGGTGGAATGAACTACCCACCCCAGTTAGGACAGCCGAATCACGTCCAATCTTTCGCCGTCGACTAAAGACGCACTTCTTCAACCATTATCTGAATTAAATAAAAAAAACGATAAAAAAAAAAAAAAATCTAACCCTAACTAACCGTACTGTCATGCACTTGTCCTAATAAACTAACCTACACTGTAGCACTCAACACTTTGATGAACATTGTTACTCAGCTGATAGAGTTGTGCCCTTCCTGATGGCTTGTCGTACAGAACTTGTAAGTCGCTTTGGATAAAAGCGTCAGCTAAATGACTAAATGTAAATGTAAATGTGTAGTGGTTACTTCCTGGTCTATAGGGAGGCGTAGTGGTTACTTCCTGGTCTATAGGGAGGCATAGTGGTTACTTCCTGGTCTATAGGGAGGTGTAGTGGTTGCTTCCTGGTCTATAGGGAGGCGTAGTGGTTACTTCCTGGTCTATAGGGAGGCATAGTGGTTGCTTCCTGGTCTATAGGGAGGTGTAGTGGTTGCTTCCTGGTCTATAGGGAGGCGTGCGTCTCTACATTTCGTAGCTCCATTTCTGCAGACCCCTCTCTGATTGGCCCATGCCTGTTTCTACACTGGTTAAGCTTAGGCACTCTTTCGAAGTTGGTTAAGGTTAGAGTTTGTCTTAGAGCGTGACGCCAAGTTCTTTCGACGGTTAAGCTTAGGCACTCTTTCGAAGTTGGTTAAGGTTAGAGTTTGTCTTAGAGCATGGCGATAGAACGCCAGGTAGTTTGCAGGCTGTTCGACGCGGAAATGGGCAAAGACACAGCTCGTCACACGATTGGGCAACAGTGGCCAATCAGAGAGGGGTCTGCAGAAATGGAGCTACGAAATGTAGAGACGCGGGAGGCGTAGTGGTTACTTCCTGGTCTATAGGGAGGTGTAGTGGTTACTTCCTGGTCTAGAGAGGTGTAGTGGTTACTTCCTGGTCTATAGGGAGGTGTAGTGGTTACTTCCTGGTCTATAGGGAGGTGTATTGGTTACTTCCTGGTCTATAGGGAGGTGTAGTGGTTACTTCCTGGTCTATAGGGAGGTGTAGTGGTTACTTCCTGGTCTATAGGGGGGTGTAGTGGTTACTTCCTGGTCTATAGGGAGGTGTAGTGGTTACTTCCTGGTCTATAGGGAGGTGTAGTGGTTACTTCCTGGTCTATAGGGAGGTGTAGTGGTTACTTCCTGGTCTATAGGGAGGTGTAGTGGTTACTTCCTGGTCTATAGGGAGGTGTAGTGGTTACTTCCTGGTCTATAGGGAGGTGTAGTGGTTACTTCCTGGTCTATAGGGAGGTGTAGTGGTTACTTCCTGGTCTATAGGGAGGTGTATTGGTTACTTCCTGGTCTATAGGGAGGTGTAGTGGTTACTTCCTGGTCTATAGGGAGGTGTAGTGGTTACTTCCTGGTCTATAGGGGGGTGTAGTGGTTACTTCCTGGTCTATAGGGAGGTGTAGTGGTTACTTCCTGGTCTATAGGGAGGCGTAGTGGTTACTTCCTGGTCTATAGGGAGGCATAGTGGTTACTTCCTGGTCTATAGGGAGGCGTATTGGTTACTTCCTGGTCTATAGGGAGGTGTAGTGGTTACTTCCTGGTCTATAGGGAGGTGTAGTGGTTACTTCCTGGTCTATAGGGGGGTGTAGTGGTTACTTCCTGGTCTATAGGGAGGTGTAGTGGTTACTTCCTGGTCTATAGGGAGGCGTAGTGGTTACTTCCTGGTCTATAGGGAGGCATAGTGGTTACTTCCTGGTCTATAGGGAGGTCTAGTGGTTACTTCCTGGTCTATAGGGAGGCGTAGTGGTTACTTCCTGGTCTATAGGGAGGTGTAGTGGTTACTTCCTGGTCTATAGAGAGGTGTAGTGGTTACTCCCTGGTATATAGGGAGGTGTAGTGGTTACTTCCTGGTCTATAGGGAGGTGTAGTGGTTACTTCCTGGTCTATAGGGAGGTGTAGTGGTTACTTCCTGGTCTATAGGGAGGTGTAGTGGTTACTTCCTGGTCTATAGGGAGGTGTAGTGGTTACTTCCTGGTCTATAGGGAGGTGTAGTGGTTACTTCCTGGTCTATAGGGGGGTGTAGTGGTTACTTCCTGGTCTATAGGGAGGTGTAGTGGTTACTTCCTGGTCTATAGGGAGGCGTAGTGGTTACTTCCTGGTCTATAGGGAGGCATAGTGGTTACTTCCTGGTCTATAGGGAGGTGTAGTGGTTACTTCCTGGTCTATATGGAGGCGTAGTGGTTACTTCCTGGTCTATAGGGAGGTGTAGTGGTTACTTCCTGGTCTATAGAGAGGTGTAGTGGTTACTTCCTGGTCTATAGGGCGGTGTAGTGGTTACTTCCTGGTCTATAGGGAGGTGTAGTGGTTACTTCCTGGTCTATAGGGAGGTGTAGTGGTTACTTCCTGGTCTATAGGGAGGTGTAGTGGTTACTTCCTGGTCTATAGGGAGGTGTAGTGGTTACTTCCTGGTCTATAGGGAGGTGTAGTGGTTACTTCCTGGTCTATAGGGAGGTGTAGTGGTTACTTCCTGGTCTATAGGGAGGTGTAGTGGTTACTTCCTGGTCTATAGGGAGGTGTAGTGGTTACTTCCTGGTCTATAGGGAGGTGTAGTGGTTACTTCCTGGTCTATAGGGAGGTGTAGTGGTTACTTCCTGGTCTATAGGGAGGTGTAGTGGTTACTTCCTGGTCTATAGGGAGGTGTAGTGGTTACTTCATAGCTGTTTCCGGCCGGTCCACCTTGCAAAATTGCAATGTATTTCCCCATTGCCCATTTCTAAATGGTCTCGTTTAAAACAAATAAAGCATGAACATTTGCATGGTGTAATTTTTTTTCAACCAAAAATGCTTAAATAGTAATGTTAGTGATAGAAGGGAACTCATTTTGTGCACAAATCTAAAGCTTTTCGATGTTCATGAGGCAGAATTGTTACAATAGCCGATAATCCATTTTCCCAATGATAAATCCCTATACGGGTGGACCTCGCGGGCGGTCCAAAGTGACGTCACACTACACCTCCCTATACGGGTGGACCTCGCGGGCGGTCCAGAGTGACGTCACACTACACCTCCCTATACGGGTGGACCTGCTAATGTTAAGAAGGCAATCTGTAAACTTTGTATGATGAAGGTGGGAGCATCCTCGAGGCAACACCTCTAATCTACAGTATGATGAAGGTGGGAGCATCCTCGAGGCAACACCTCTAATCTACAGTATGATGAAGGTGGGAGCATCCTCGAGGCAACACCTCTAATCTACAGTATGATGAAGGTGGGAGCATCCTCGAGGCAACACCTCTAATCTACACACACACACCTTCAAGTGTAGGGGAGAACAGGGTTGGTTGTCACACGTTTTACTCTAGTGTGAATTGCTCATCATCAAAACATCTTTCAATAGTCATTCCTACATTATATTGAAGCTTAAGATGTTAGCTTGAAATGTTTATCCCACGCATTTTCCAACGTAGTTGACAAATTCATAACTTAAGAAATTGACAAATACATAACTTATTAACATGAACATAAACAGAACACATATCTTTAGGCCATCTATAACAAAATAAGAACAAAATAAATAGGCCTAACAATAATAGCCAACACAACTAGGCTACACTCATTCACTATCTGAGTTACAGTGATGACAAATGTAGGGTCTGGGCACTCTGCCCACTGGTTGCACAGCCAACACTTCTCCCATACCTCCCCTGAACGGCTGTTGGAGAACGTTTCCATACAAACCAAACAAGAACAATCATGTTCATCTGATGAAGACTCCTCCTGTCTCTTTCTTTTCTGTTTCTTCTTCTTGCTGGCTGCCTTCTCCAGCTGGGGTGGAGGTGCACTGGGAGGCACTGAATTATAAACCAATAATTGTGTAAAAGCCTGGAAGAAAAGTACTGAGGGGCTGAATATTTACAATGTGACACGAAAAACACAAAAAGTCCTCGCACCTCAAGTTCAACTGTCTTACTCCAAAGAAGACTATGTAGGTGAGCTCTGGGCCCAATCCTGGACATTTGATTTCCATACCAAAATATGGGAGACAGCGCCTTTTGGTGGCAAAATATAATGAATGTGACAACCAACCCGTGTGACAACCAACCCCGTTCTCCCCTACCACAAGACCCTGCAGCAGCAAAAGCTTTGACTGGAGAGGACCATCCATAAATCAAATCAAATCAAATGTATTTATAAGGCCCGACAACACACGTTAATGTCCCCCATGGGGCCGGACACGTCTTCTTTAACACTTTGAGTGCCAGCGACGTGTTATGTCGTCTTATCATGCCCCTCGTTGAGTGCCGACGACACGAATTGTCGTTTTTTTTATTATTAGCGATCTGAATTCATATTTCATCAACCGAGTCTCCTGTTGGTACAGCAGCCCCTCTAGGAGCTCTGATGGGAAAATACCGCCCCCTATCGTCTATCCCTGTGTAACTGCAGGCCATTCGATTATACTGCTGGATCCCTGTGGGGGGAGCCAACTGGCTCCATTATGCTGGTGAGGGATCTGATGAACAGGGAAGTGATCGCGAGATGGAAAGCAGCCTGGAATATATATTTACAGCAGCCAATAATCAATCAATAAACGCGATCGATATTTGGAATGGCGATCAGGAATTGGAATAATCTTTTTGGAGAACATCTGATCTAAGGTAAGGAGTCTATGTTACCAGTTTTAGGATAATCAGAGCTGTATTCGCTGAGATAACAGCGTGTCCCATATGTGTGTATGTGTGTGTGTGATGTTGAGGAAATGAGAGAATCGATTTCTCAGCTCGCTTCTATAGCGTGCATAAGTACACATATACTATCGATAATCTAGCGTTTATTTGAAAACGATTCATAAATAGGCCGACAAATGACAACGTGTCTAGTGTATTCGAGAATATTCCAATAAATGCCGTTTATGAGGGAATCTTTCTATTTTCCGGAAATCTTCGAGAAAACGACAGCTATTCAAAATGCTATAAAAAGGATATGAACCGATTAAAAAACTATCCGTTTCGACAATGTTGACTGCAAACAAGTCATTGATAAGCGACGGGCAGATTAGACACATAGCCATAATTTTAAACATAGATTATGCGTTTTTAACGCTATCATTGAAGTGGATGCTGGCACTCAACAGGGTTTTCAATGTTAAATGGTTAAATGGCTGATCTAGTTAAACAAGTCAAGAAGAAACATCACAATAAATCAAGAACAAAACAAAAACACCATGAAGTCCAAAACATTTTTAATAAATGAATGCAACACTCCCAGATAGGATCGATTCTAATGTGACGATTCAACTGCATCGATTTGAAAATGTTAGAATCGATTATAATAGAAATTAATTCATTTAAAAAAAAATTGTGTATTGTTTTTATTGACCTATAGTCCATTCATGCTGAGTGAATCAGTTCCCCCAGCCACATTTGTGTATACATTTTTTGGGGGGAATTAATGGATAGAAAATGTATCAAATCGTGGTCAAATGAAGAGATTTCATGATGCATTGAATCGTTTGCCTGAAGAATCGTAATCGAATTTAATCATTGTAAGGTGGCATCGTTACACCTCTACTCCCAGACAGACCCCACGCGAAGGTAAGGAAAAACTCACTAAAACCTAGCAATATAAAAAAAATGCACCACAAGCAATGTGGAGGAGAGAACCCTTAGAAGATCAAAAAACAATTTATAATCACATTACAAAACACATGAAACAATCTCATTATAATGTCCACAGTAGTTCACGGTAGGCGTTGCATGTTATGACACCGACAGCAAGGCACCCTGGTGGTGAGAGAGGTAATAATAATAATAATAGCTTCATTTTATATAGCGCCTTTCAAAAGACCCAAGGTCGCTTTACATAGGGGGGAAAAAATAACAAAAGTAACAAACATAGTGGACAGACACAACATACAAAGTGAAAAATTAGGGGTTAAAGGCCAAGTTGAAGAGGTGGGTTTTGAGCAGTTTTTTGAATGAGTCCAGAGTCAATTTCCGTTACAGTAATCTATCTGCATTAACAGACCATATTCAAAGATTGTTCAACGTCTTGTCTAGCACAGTCTCTGGAGCGTAACAGTAAGAAGCATTTTGTATGAAAGTATTCTGTACTTCTGTATGACAACTATTAAAGAAACTTGAACTTGAAACTTGAAACGTGCAAGATGGGGGTTACAATTTAAGGGATACATTTAATTTTTCTTTCACCACCACACTACCAAACGGTTAACCCTTTCACTGCGACAATACACAGAAGGTTAACCCTTTCACTGCCACACAACAGCAGGCTAACCCTTTCACTGCCACACAACAGCAGGCTAACCCTTTCACTGCCACACTACAGAAGGTTAACCCTTTACTATCACACTACCGATGGTAACCGTTGGTAGTGTGATAGTAAAGGGTTAACCTTCTGCAGTGTGGCAGTGAAAGGGTTAACAGACCATGGTGGAACTCACTAAAATGTAAAAACTCTACAGCCTGGTGGGGAAAATAGTAGGGCTGAGCTCGACTAGTCGAATAGTCGACTAATCAGTCGAAAGGAGCCGTAGTCGACTGCCAACCTCTTAGTCGAATGCAAAAAAAATAATATATATATATATATATATATATTTTTTTTTAATATAAAGTATAATATATATATATATTTTTTTATAATTTTTTCCAAAAGCAAAAAGGTCTAAAAGCGTGGCTAACTGCGTGGCGCGAATACCAGCGAGGCTAACTGCCTAAGAAAACAGGGACAGAGGCACTGAAAGAGGATTTCACCGTCTAATGAACACACTAGACTAGACAAATATCAAGATGTATCCATCAGTGGACCAATTGCATGCTTTTGCAGAGGACAAGAAGCCTTCCGTCGACTCCTTCAGACATTAAGCACCCCCACAGCCCTAATGGAATGATAAAAAAAAATGTAAATAGAAAATGTAAAAAGATTTATATATATATATATATTTGTATATACCAGTCGACTATCGGAACATTTTGGCCAATCAAAGTCGACCATACAAATCCTTAGTCGGGGGGAACAGGCCTAGCAAATAGTAGAGATAAATCTATCGATCAATATCTTTAGGGTGACTCAGATAGGTATATATTGTCCAGGAAGTCCTCCGTATCTACTTCCTGCATCGCTGTGATCTGAGTGGGCGGGGCTTGGGCCTCCTCCAATAACCTCCTCTCCAGAGCTGCGTCCTCTGGGCTAAGCTCCTCCCCTTTGGTCAGCACGTACAGGAAGTAGTGGAAGCCGTCTCCGTAGTGATGATGATTGACAGACCAGCTGTACTCCCGGCGAGCATAGAGGCGTTTCCTGAAGTGGGGCTGGGCGAAGGTGACAGAGAGGAACCGCCCTCCTGGTTTCAAAACACGACTGATCTGGGAGGGAGAGGGAGAGGGAGAGAGGGAGAGAGAGAGAGAGAGAGAGAGAGAGAGAGAGAGAGAGAGAGAGAGAGAGAGGGAGAGGGAGATGGAGAGGGAGGAGAGAGGGAGAGGGAGAGGGAGAGGGAGAGAGAGAGAGAGAGGAGAGAGAGAGAGAGAGAGAGAGAGAGGGAGAGAGAGAGAGAGAGAGAGGGAGAGGGGAGAGAGAGAGAGAGAGAGAGAGAGAGAGAGAGAGGGAGAGGGAGAGGGAGAGGGAGATGGAGAGGAGGAGAGGAGAGGGAGAGGGAGAGGGAGAGGGAGAGGGAGAGAGAGAGAGAGAGAGGAGAGAGAGAGAGAGAGAGAGAGAGAGAGGGAGG
>NC_140181.1:7866196-7906719 GCF_963971535.1 Notolepis coatsorum | reverse complement strand
GGACACTGGTCTGAAGCTACTACATAGTTCCTTATCCTTCCCTTCCTTTGGAATCGTAGTAATTATGGCTTCTTTCCATGAGGGTGGCATTGTTCCTTTCTTCATTGTGTGTCTAAATGCTGCCTCTAATATGGGCCTCAGTTCCTGTCTAAATGTTTTGTAAAATTCCGAAGGGAATCCGTCGCTACCTGGTGACTTATTGTTCTTTGCTTTACTGATCGCATTTCCACTTCCTGTTCTGTCAGGGCAAAGACAACATCAAGGGTCGCGCTGATCCGACGCCCCGCTGGTACAACCTGGGGAGCCACTGCCAAGACCCTTCGGATATCCACCCAAGCCCTGGTCTCCTCGGCAGCGGGGTACTGTGCCCCAGTCTGGAGCAGAAGCCCACACGTTAAAAAAGTTGATGCGGCTTCTAACAACGCCCTCCGGATCATCACTGGATGCCTGAAGGCTACACCCGTCTTCCTGCTGCCAGTCCTTGCAGGAATCGCACCAGCTGGCCTACGACGAGAGGCTGCCACTCTCGCCCTAGCAAGGAAAGCGGTGAAGCATGACTGGCACACCCTACACAACACCACAACAACAACAACAGCACCTATGAGAAGACTCAAGTCCCGCCACCCCTACAACAAGACGGCACAAGAGATGCTCCGTTCCACCACTGAGGACCTGTCCAGAAAGAAGAGAGAGTGGGAGAGTGCTGGGCCAACCCGTATCCACCACTACATCTGGGACGGGTGGATATTGCTTGTATTATGTTCTGTTTACATTTTGTACAATCGTCGTTTCTGTAAATGAAGGAAACCTCAGAAGCTTACGATTTTAAATAAAGGTTGGAATGAAATGAAAAAATATAGTTCACTTAATTATGATCCCCAAAAATCCATGGCCGAAAGGAACAGGAAGAAGAAATTGATTGTACCTGCCCCATACACACATACTGATAGGCTGT
Organism: Notolepis coatsorum; assembly: GCF_963971535.1. Classification (NCBI taxonomy): domain Eukaryota; kingdom Metazoa; phylum Chordata; class Actinopteri; order Aulopiformes; family Paralepididae; genus Notolepis; species Notolepis coatsorum. Next base: position 7,905,764 of record NC_140181.1, on the reverse strand, counting down.
TCATAGTGCAATGTTTACCAAACCAAACTAAATGTACTTATTTTGCAGAAATGAAAACACCAACACAATTAAATTAACATAAATAAATAAATGTTCTGTATCAGTTAAATTGCATATTTACTGAGGTTCATTCATTTATACACACACACATTTATCTATATATTTATGGTACACTGTTCTATTATAATAATGTATTATTCTATATTATACTTCTATATACTATACTATTATACTACTGTATATAATAATAATAATCTTTTCTTATTTTATTATACTATAACTAAATCATACAATTTATACTACACTATATTATATATATATATTATTATATTATTACATTTCTGAGCATCCCTTTATGTGTGTGTGTGTGTGTGTGTGTGTGTGTGTGTGTGTGTGTTCTTCCTGGACACTTTACACTTTACATTTTTACACTTATTATTACTGTACATTTTACTGTATATTTCTGTATATTCTTGGTTGGATAGTTGTATATTTAAGATTTTAGAATGTATATCCCGGACCGTATTTTATTCTTTATTCTATGTTATTCTTATTTTTAATATTATTATATTCTTATTCTTATTTTAGTCCTATTGACCACCTAAATGTTTATTGTTGTTCAATGTGAGCGATCTGTAGTGTGCCAAATTTCCCTCGGGATTATTAAAGGATTTCTATCTAGTCTATCTATCTATCGTTGGTCTGAGAAGCTGTACAGTACAGTGTTGACCTCAGTGTGACTCTTCTATCCCAGTCCATTGATTGGCCGATTGATTGATTGATTGATTGATTGATTGATTGATTGATTGATTGATTGATTGATTGATTGATTGATTGATTGATTGATTGAAAACTGTATTAACAGATTGCAGAATGGGTACAATACAGTACGGCTCAATACACACAATTGTTAAGGGGATGCAGACCAGAGAAAGACGTTCGTCTTGTTTACATCAGGGTCCCCCATTTTCAATTCATCAGGACATTTATGACATACAGCAGGTATACAGTACTGTTACATTTGTGACATACAAGATATGCAAATATACAGTACTGTTAAACAGAGATCCTAACAGAAAATATATACGAGGGGGAGGAGACTGTACAGTGGGAGGGGGGGGTGGGGGTTTGGACATTTACGGGGGCCAGTTTCGAATGGCAGCCTCCTGTAGATGTCGAGGTGACGTCTTGGTGGATCTTCGTTCTAACCGGCAGGAAGTGTCACATGGCTGTTGTTTACTGCAGCGCGGAGACTCAGTAAGGTGTCTTATCTTTTAACGAGTGCGAATCCGAGAAGAATGAGTCATTCGCTTTTGGTTTTCAAAGAAATGGTTTGTATGGCTCTCAAAGATGTACAGTCTGATTTTGCCTCCTTGCAGCATCCTCGCATTATGACTCAAAAACTGCTATTGAATGGTAGCAAAACAAAGGCAATGGTATTTTCTCCAACTAGGTCAACTGCCTCCCCCCCTCTATTTTCACCCTTGATGGTTGTTCTATATTGAGGTTATTGAAATGTACAAATACTTTGGTATCGGGCTGGACAAGAATCTAGATATTTTTTTTTATTTTTTTTTTTTTATCTTTTCCCCCTTCCTTTTTCCTCCGATTTTCTCCCATCCCAATGTTAGTCGTTATGCCAATTCCCAATCCCCTTCCTGGTCGCTGCGCACTTACCCCCCACAGTCAGATCATCTGGGAGAGTGGAGGCTACCACGTGCTTCCTCCGACACACGTCCAGCCAATCACCGCTTCTTTTCACCTGGCAGCGCGGACTCTCACTGAGAGGGCGTAGCGTGTGGGAGGATCACACTACCCCCCTTAGATCCTATCCGCGCTTAGCAGGCGCCCCGACCGAACTGTAGGAGTCGCTGTTTACAACGACCCGGACCCACCCCGCCAGCTTCTCCCACCCTCTAATACTGCCAATTGTATTAGTGTGAACGGCCAGCCAAGCTGGTGACAACGCCGGCAGCTGGATTCGAACAGGCGAATCCAGCGTCTCCGGCGTTGGTGACGAACGCAATCTCCGCTATGCCACCTGACCACCCCAAGAATCTAGATTTTAAACATCATATTGATGCTTTAATCAAAAAACTTAAATACACAGTTGCTTTTTTCTATATAGGGTTAAATCATGCTTTTCCCCCTCGCCTCCCGGAAACAGGTGGTTATGGCCCTTGATTTGTGACAACACTAGACTATGGCGACATAGTTTATAGATGTGCTTGTCCTACTGCCCTAACTCGATCCGCTTCACCACGCCGCTCTGAGATGTATCTCCAACTCACCTTATAGGACGCATCACTGTAATCACTCTATTCACTCATTGGTTGGACTTCACTGGCTACACACAGGTTGCAGCGCTGGTGTGTTTTTATATATAAGGCTGTTCTTGGAAAACCTCCACGGTACATCAGTTTCAAGCTTGAATTAATTCAAAACTCGCTCAACCTCAGATCCAGCACCTGGACCGAGGCGAGTAAAAGAAGCCTATTTTATTGTGGTCCTTGGGCCTGGAAGGACCTCCAGACACGGCTCAAACGGGCCTCTCCGATTGCCCAAGAAATATCCTTTCCACCTCCTGCTCCGGCTTTGATGTTGAATTTTAAATGTTGGTTGATTGCTATTGTTTTATTGTGCTTTTTAACTGAATTTGACTTTTCATTTAAAATATCGGTTGTATGGTAGTCTACTGTATGTGTATTGTGTCTTGTTGTTGTGTATGTTTTGTCATAATTGGTGCTTGCCTTCTTAGCCAAGCGACAGTGGCTCAGGAGGTAGAGCAGTCATCTCGTTATCCAGAGGTTCCCGGTTCGATTCCCGCTCCTCCCCCAGCAGCGTGTCGATGTGTCCTTGAGCAACAAGACACTTAACCCCTACATGCTCCCGGTGAGCAGGTGGGCACCTTGCATGGTCGCCTCCGCCGTCGATGGGTCAAATGTGAGGAACAAATTGTAAAGCGCTTTGGATAAAAGCTGCTATATAAAAAAGCAGCCATTTACCATTTGGCCAGATCACCCTTTAAAAAGAGACCTCGGTCTCAGTGGGTTTTTATTTTCTGGTTAAATAAAGGTTTGATTTGATTTGATTAGATTTTTGAATGTTACAAATGTGAATAATTCTTATTTTGTTATTTATTAATTTTTTAGAAATTATGTTTTTGAGTCTTAATTTGCTATGAATGCTAAGAATATAGGACAGGCAATAAGCATTATGCTAGTTAGACCGTTGAATGATACTACTACAATAGCTGCGACCGTGTACACATGCACACACACACACACACACACACACACACACACACACACACACACACACACACACACACACACACACACACACACACACACACACACACACACACACCATGACACACTTGACCTCCATGTCACATCAGCCTCCTAGGGGGAAAACTGTTTTTTTTTTCCCGAAGTGGGTTATGCTTAGAGTTTGGAATCAGGGCTGGTTGTCCATCGCCCTGCTCTAAAGATCAACTCTAAGCATAACCCACTTCGAAAGAGGGCCAGAGCAGAGGGCCAAAGCAGAGGGCCAAAGCAGAGGGCCAAAGCAAAGCACATAACCACTTCAAAGCAGAGAATATATATGTACAAGGCGGAAGAGCCCTTTGGAGCTAAACCAATCAGAGAGGGTCTTCGCTGTACGCGGGCTAGCCAATCAGAGAGCGTCTTCGCAAACTGCGGCGACGAAAAAAAATCACGCGGGAAACTGCGGCCCGCTAAAGTGAAAAGTATTGGGGCGGGGCTAACCTGCACCAATGGAAAAGGAACTTTTGAGTGTGTGTGTGTGTGTGTGTGTGTGTGTGTGTGTGTGTGTGTGTGTGTTGTGTGTCTGTAAATGGTAAATGGCTGCATTTATATAGCAGCTTTTATCCAAAGCGCTTTACAATTTGTTCCTCACATTTTACCCATTCACTCACACATTCACACACCGACGGCGGAGGCGACCGTGCGAGGTGCCAACCTGCTCATCGGGAGCAATTCGGGGGTTAAGTGTCTTGCTCAAGGACACTTCGACACGCTGCCCGGGGAGGAGTGGGAATCGAACCGGGACCCTCCGGATTACCAGACGACTGCTGAGACCTCCTGAGCCACTGTAGTCAGTTGGGCCTGTTCAGCCGGGAAGGGATCTGGGGGAGATCCTGAATTTCCCCACCAAGGGGATCAATAAAGGAATATCTTATCTTATCCCCCAGCGTTTACATCCATGCTCTCCCAGTGAAACCCCTCGCCGTCAGGTGAAAAGAAGCAGCTGGCGACTCCACATGTATCGGAGGAGGCACGTGGTATATAGTCTAGACGCTACACCCTCCCCAGACCGACGGGGGGGGGGGGGCAGCGCAACGGCCTGGAAGGGAATTGGTATAACGACTAAATTGGGGAAGGGAGCAAAATGATAAAAGGTAAAAATGATAAAAAACACTATACACATGTTTATTGCATATTAACAGACATACAATATTGACCTACAGTGTTCCATCTCAAATTATTCCTTAGGATCCTAGTTTCCCAATGGTATGTGGCACCTACTTCTGACTTTGACCTTGACCTTGGAACCACCTGAAAAGGTCTTAGGGCTTAAGTGGTTAATTATCCCTTATGAGCTATTGTTTGGAAACATTTTAGGGCTACAGTCCAAGTACCTTGGTCATTGTTTTTTTTTTTTTGCACAAATTTTTTTCTGTCCACTCTGACCGGGAAGCGTGTTGCTTATTAACAGCGGAACAGTGCAAAAATGCTTCCGCATTCGTCACCGCACGCCACTACGGTAATGCGCCTCCCCTTTTCCTTCGCCCAGGTGCGTGCACCGGTGTGCTAGCGAGGTGCTCGCGCCGCGCATGCGCATGAGATCCCCGCTTGGTTCGACACATATTAACACGCTTTGGTTCAATTTAATCACGCTTTGGTTAATGTACACGTGATGGACGCAGCAGGCGATCACTCCTACTGTTATTCAGCTGCGCCGAGGTACATGATTGATTGATTGATTGATTGATTGATTGATTGATTGATTGAGCACTACTACAAATATAGTAAATTACCTTTTATCAAAATATTAACCATTAAATAAAGGTTGTAATTCCTTCATAGTTAAAGACAGTAGAGGTTATACTTTATTATCTAAAGATGGTAAGTCAGAGTGCTGTGTTCACTCATAGTTAAATACAGTAGAGGTTGCGTACTTTATTATCTAAAGATGGTTAAGTCAGAGTGCTGTGTTCACTCATAGTTAAATACAGTAGAGGTTGCATACTTTATTATCTAAAGATGGTTAAGTCAGAGTGCTGTGTTCACTCATAGTTAAAGACAGTAGAGGTTGAGTACTTCATTATCTAAAGATGGTAAGTTAGAGTGTTGTGTTCACTCATAGTTAAATACAGTAGAGGTTGAGTACTTCATTATCTAAATATGGTAAGTTAGAGTGTTGTGTTCATTCATAGTTAAATACAGTAGAGGCTGAGTACTTTATTATCTAAATATGGTAAGTTAGAGTGTTGTGTTCATTCATAGTTAAAGACTGTAGAGGTTGAGTACTTCATTATCTAAAGATGGTAAATTAGAGTGTTGTGTTCACTCATAGTTAAAGACTGTAGAGGTTGAGTACTTTAATATCTAAAGATGGTAAGTTAAGAGTGTTGTGTTCACAAAGTGCTTTAACTATGTGACTAGGTTCAGCGATTTAGCCGTCTGTTCTGGTTGCACAAATGGCTACAGACCTACTGTACTACTATAGGACTTTGCTATATAAATAACTTTGATCTGCTCTGGTCCAGGAAAGACCATTACAGACCCGATGGCATCCATCCAAACATATCAGGGGTAAATGTGCTAATACATAACGTCATACAAAGTATAGCATCACTGGCCTGACAACCAACCATATCTAGCTCTGTAGACTATATACAGAAGCAGCCTAAGCTACAAAAAAACACATTGAGTGTCATCCCGATTCTGATCACCAAAAGACTAATCATTATCACGTCCCATATGTAAATCTAACCTTATCAATATCAGTGTTCAACCACAGACTATCTCACACCCCACTACAGAACCCGTACAGCTAAAACTAGCACTGTTCAACGTTAGAGCGCTGAAACAAAAATCATTTCTGATAAATGAACTCATAGTAAAACATGGTGTACATTGTATGTTTTTAGTAGAGACATGGTTAGACAATATCACTGGTGTAGCAACACTGATTGAGACCTGCCCTTCCAATTTTAAATTCTATCAATCAAACAGACAGAGTGGGAGGGGAGGCGGAATAGCAGCAATCATCTCCACTCAATTTGTGTGCAATGATATTGACCTGGGAAAATTTTTATCATTTGAATACCTTGCTATTGTATTGAAAACAGAAATGCCAGTAATATGTGTGACATTGTATCGACCACCAAGGTACTCGCCACTCTTCATACAGGAATTTTCAGAACTCATATCGATCTGCATTACCAGATATGATAGAATCATTCTTAATGGAGATCTAAACATTCATATCAACAAAAAGGATGACCCCAGGGGTTGTGAGTTTCTGAACCTACTGGACAGTTTTGGACTGATGCAACATGTTCACGAGGCCACCCACCAACATGGCAACACTCTGGACCTACTAATAACAACAGGGCTAAACATTGAGAATGTATCAGTAAAACAAATTCCAATTTCTGACCATTATTGTGTGTTCTATGGTACAAGCCTAATATTACATAAGACCAGAAGCGAATTCATAGTTCACAGAAGGCTTCTGGACGCTAGAGCTGAAGCAAAATTCTCTAGTATGATGAAATCATATGACCAATGCAGTGAATCCTCCTTAAATCAGAAAGTGCAAAACTTCCACAGCACCTTGTCAACAGTGTTAGATACTGTTGCCCCTCTAAAGGTTAAAAAGGTAAAAACTGATAGAATCTCTCCATGGCTAAATAAAACCAATGTTAAAGATAACAAGAGAAAATGTAGGATAGCCGAGCGAAAATGGAGGAAATTCAAACTCACAGCTCACTTTAATTTATACAAAGACGCCATGGGCGCATACAATAAAGCAATACAACTTGCGAGAAAGGAATATTTTTCCAAAATGATCTCAGAAAATATGGGTAACTCCAGGGTACTTTTTTCCACCATTGACCGGCTGATTAACATACCACCCCCCCATATACCGCAGCAATCAGCCACAAAATGTGAAGAGTTCGCAGTTTTCTTTAATGAAAAAATATCATTGATTAGAGCAAGCATTACCGCTGATATAGATCTGGCTGTGAGTGAAAACCCACCTGAGATAACAATGGGGGAATTCACATGTATTACATTACCTGACCTCTGTAAGATTGTCTCTGAGTGTAATTCCGCCACCTCCTGCCTCGATCCTATACCAACAGCATTTCTCAAGCGGGTGTTTGATAGTGTCTCAAATCATGTCCTTGAAATCATAAATATGTCTCTTCAAACAGGCACTTTTCCAGATGCATTTAAAACGGCTGTAGTAAAACCACTACTAAAGAAAACAAACTTAGATGTAAACGAACTAAAAAGCTATAGGCCAATATCGAACCTTCCATTTATCAGCAAGATATTAGAAAAGATAGTCTCAGTACAAATAAACTCCTTTCTCAAAGATAATAACATCATGGAGGAACTACAATCAGGCTTCAGAACAAATCACAGCACTGAAACTGCCCTTACCAAAATAGTTAGCGACCTCAGGCTAAACTCCGATGCTGGCAAAGTCTCAATTCTTGTCCTATTGGACCTTAGTGCAGCGTTCGATACGATTGACCATAATATCTTGATCAGTCGTCTTGAAAGACTGGTTGGCTTTTCCGATCATGTACTAAATTGGCTCATAACATACATTAAGGGGAGAAGGTTCTATGTTAAGCTTGGAGACAATGTATCCGAGGAACATGACAGCAATTTTGGAGTCGCACAAGGAAGCTGCCTTGGTCCATTACTCTTCTCACTATATATGCTGCCCCTCGGGGACATCATTCGAGACCACAATGTATGCTTCCATAGTTATGCTGATGATACACAACTATATATCTCCGCAGAACCAAATAACACTACAGCCATACAGTCCATTACAAATTGTCTATTAGCAATAAACAAGTGGATGAACAATAACTTCCTAAAATTAAACGAAAGCAAGACCGAAATCCTATTGATCGGCCCAAAAGCGAAAAGGGAAATGCTTTGTAAAAACCTGGGGAGTCTGTCATCCTATGTAAAGACTGAGGTTACAAGCCTAGGTGTCATCTTGGACTCAGACCTGACCTTTAAGTCTCATATAAATAAGGCCATGAAAACGTCATTCTTCCACCTAAGAAACATAGCGAAAGTAAGACCTTTCGTAAATAAAAAGGATGCAGAGAAACTTATTCATGCTTTTGTATCAAGTCGGCTTGACTATTGTAATGCACTGTTCACTGGTCTTCCCAAAGCAACCATTGGGAAGCTTCAGCTTATCCAAAACTCTGCAGCTCGATTACTAACTCATACAAGGAGAAGAGAACATATCACTCCAGTCCTGGCCACTCTGCACTGGCTTCCAATAACTCATAGAATTGATTTTAAGGTCCTTTTCCTAACATATAAAGCTCTTAATGAGCAAGGCCCAAAATACATAGCAAATTCCCTAGTTAGTTATCTGCCCTCAAGAACGCTACGGTCATCCACTACAGGTTTACTAGACACGCCCAGAAACCAAAAAAGGATAGGAAGTATGGCATTTGCCAACTATGCCCCAAAACTATGGAACACACTACCAACACACATCAGAAACGCCAGCTCTATACACATTTTTAAAGGAAAATTTAAAACGTACCTATACAGTCTAGCTTACAAATAGTTATGGCTTGGAAAAACCTGATGGATCCATGAGGCTAGGATAAGCCTTGTGGACCCAACTTTTTAGATGAAGGAACGGGTACATACGCACACAATACACGACCACTGATGGATCCGTAAGGCTTGGAAAAGTCTTGTGGACCCAACTCTTTAGATGAGGGAACGGGTACATACGCACACAAGACGCGGCCACTGATGGGTCCATGGGACTTGGTAAAGCACTATGGACCCAAACTCTGGCCACTGACCACATGAGGGAACGGGTACATACGCACACAATACACGGCCACTGATGGATCCATGGGACTTGGTAAAGCACTATGGACCCAACTATGACCACTGATAAAAACGTAACTACACTAGCGTTATAAGAGCTAAACATTGCTACCTACCGTACAAGTGCATTGGTTTAGTGCACTTCCGGTTGCTACTGAGCGGAAATGTTTGTGCGGACCTGTTCTCCCAAACTGGTAAGCAAATGACTGTTTTTACGTTATTTTCATTTTTACGTTACTATTATTATTATTATTTATTTTTTTTAAACATTGATCTTAACTGATCACTGTGACTTTATTGCTTTTATCGTTATATATGCCTATAATTGTGTACAGCACTTTGAGCTACATGACATGTATGAAAGGTGCTTTATAAATACTTACTTACTTACTTACTTACTTACTTACTTACTTACTTACTTACTTACTTACTTACTTACTTACTTACTTACTGTAGAGGTTGAGTACTTCATTATCTAAAGATGGTAAGTTAGAGTGTTGTGTTCACTCATAGTTAAATACAGTAGAGGTTGAGTACTTCATTATCTAAAGATGGTAAGTTAGAGTGTTGTGTTCACTCATAGTTAAATACAGTACACCCCAATAACAGCCTGTTCCAGCTGCTGAGGTCAGGCAGACGCCTGCGAACCCCAGCTACTAGGACGGAGAGGCTTAGGCTAAGCTTCTTCCCCCAGGCCATCAGAGCCTTGAACAATGAACATTGAGAGACACAGAAACTGAACTATCCACACACAAGCACACACAAGCACACACACGACACGCACGCTGAGCACGCTCACACACTAGCAGCCACTTTAACACTCATGCCGCACACACGCACACTTATGGCCAGAGGAAAGGCCACTTTGAATTAGTAAAACAACAGGAACAGTGTATTGCACTACTAAAGCTACCTAGCATGTCCTATATGCTCTGTAAATACTATGTACAGATACCGAGATGGCACACCATGTTACCTGTTTATTGCACTGTTGTTTTTATTGGATTCTATTATATGTTGTACCACTGTATCTTTATTGGATTCTATTATATGTTGTACCACTGTATTGCACATCGTCGCGGGCAAGACCAGCCGCATTTCATTGTATACCTGTATGCCGTGACAATTAAAACTCTTGACTTGACTCTTGACTTGAGTACTTCATTATCTAAAGATGGTAAGTTAGAGTGTTGTGTTCACTCATAGTTAAATACAGTAGAGGTTGAGTACTTTATTATCTAAACATGGTGAGTTAGAGTGTTGTGTTCATTCATAGTTAAAGACAGCCGAGGTTGAGTAGTTTCTTCTGATATTCCATAGTAAAGTACACGTTAACGTTACAATGTGTTGTGTTCACAACACTGTTTAGTCTGACGACGCGTCGCGAAGTACACGTTAACGTTACAATGTGTTGTGTTCACAACACTGTTTAGTCTGACGACGCGTCGCGATAATATACTATATTCCATAGTAAAGTACACGTTAACGTTACAATGTTGCGTTGTGTTCACTCATAGTTAAAGACAGCCGAGGTTCGCTAACGTTACAATGTTGCGTTGTGTTCACTCATAGTTAAAGACAGTTGTGTTCACTCATAGTTAAAGACAGCCGAGGTTCCAAGTGATTCGTTGCAATGTACGCGGAAATGCCATATGCATTTGTCTAAGCGGGCGTGAAAAGAAAGGCGCATTACCGTAGTGGCGTGCGGTGACGAAAGCGGAAGCATTTTTGCACTGTTCCGCTGTTAATAAGCAACACGCGACCGGGAACCTAATACTTTTTGTTTTTACTCCATTAAATGTGGTGAAGTACAAGTATAATTTTAGCTTATTTTTTATTTTTGTATCTACTTTTTCTACTTATCTTTTTATTTTTCTCCCATCCCAATTTCGTATTGCCAATTCTCCCCTCCCCCGTCTTGAACGTTGCTAGACTATGCCTCCCACTGGTCGGCTGTAGTGAGGATAGAAGCCTTGCATCACGTGTCCCCTCCGGTACACGAGGAGACAGCCTGTCGCTTCTTTTCACCAGACAGCGCGGACTCTCAGTGGCGAGGAGTAACGCGTGGGAGGCTCACGCTGCCCCCGATACTTCCTGTCTCTGCTGTGCAGGCGTCACCCAACCGACCTGTAGGAGTCGCTGTCCACAACGTCCAATCCCCACCCATCGACTTTCCACCCGCTGGCTCTGCCAAATGAGCCAGTACGACGGCCCGCCCAAGTCGAAGGCAATGCTGAGACTGGGATTCGATACCGGAGTCTCTTGCATTGGTGACGAGCGCAATCTCCGCTACGCCACCCAGCCGCCATATTTTTTGTATTTTTGAATGCAGTGAAGTAAAAGTGAAAGTCACAATGAATATAAAAAATCTAGTATAGACGCTCCCAAAAACTACTTAAAGGGGCTATGCGTTATAAATGTCATTTTTCAGTCTCTAGCATTGTATTATAGTAATAGGAGTTCGTATCAATGTGTTTTTGGGCCTAAATACTATATTGACGAATTCCTCAGCTACAGCCCATCCCCTATTTGCCTCTAGTAAATCAGGTCATGTTGATTTGACGAGCTGGGCAACGTCACAGGGCGCTGTTTATAGCGCAAGGTGATGTGATTGGCTGTGTGGTTTTACCTAATGCCCGCCTCCATTCTTGGTACCTGGAGCCGATACAACCTGGAAACAGAAATTGCCGTCACTCGCCTCAATTTCACGATGAGCAGCAAACCCCGCAGATGTAATGTTCCTGGTTGTAGAGCTACCGAGAAGTCTTTGCACAGTTTCCCCGTTGATGCCGAACTTCGCCAACAATGGAACAAGTTCCTTTTTGGTGACCCTCCAAGTTCCGTTGCAACGTCTAATACTCGGGTTTGTACTGCACATTTCTCCGCCGACGACGTCACCAATCAAGGTATTTTTGATGCTGGAGTGGTCTCCATGTTGGTGCTAACCAAAAGAGCTGTGCCTTCAATACGCGACCCGACACAAGAAATAGTAAGTAGATATGTCGTGTGAGATATGTTATCATAAATACCATCTAACGTTATAGTAACTGCTGCTCTTTATAAAGTAACGTTATAGAAAACTATTGAAGCAAGCTAGTCATAACTTCTAAATAAAAGAACACAACTAGTGAGAGGTAAACAAGGTAACGTTATATTTAGTGGCTTGTATTATATTGTAATTGATTTACGATTTGGTAACTCTTAGGCCACCACAAGTTCCAGCGGCAATGTACGCCTTTCTCCTGCTTCAAGGGACTTCAGTTGCCAGACAGACAACCCAAAGATTCGTTCTGTTGGTACACAGCTTTCTATGAAAACACTTCGTTCGCATGTCAAGAGTCAAGGTAGGTTTGTAACTCAGTGTGATGTAATGTAATAATGTGTAATAATGTGACCCAGAATTGTTTAGATTGGCCCCCTTCACCCACCGCTTTCACCCAAAGCTGTAAAGGAATGTGGATTGTTTGTATAGTGTCCCCCCCCCCCCCCCCACCTCCAATGTAAATTACCCAGTATGGTTGTCAATATACAGTATATATACAGTATATACAGTCAAATGTATATACTCCCTTTTCTTGACTCCTTCAGTATCACAAACAGTACTGTATTTGCAAATCAAATTTAGCTCTAGTGTGGTGACCCATGTTGGCGTTACACAGGTCACAATGCTAGCTCTAGTGGTGACCATGTTGTTGTTACACAGGTCACAATGCTAGCTCTAGTGTGGTGACCATGTTGCTGTTACACCAGGTCACAATGCTAGCTCTAGTGTGGTGACCATGTTGGTGTTACACCAGGTCACAATGCTAGCTCTAGTGTGGTGACCATGTTGGTGTTACACAGGTCACAATGCTAGCTCTAGTGTGGTGACCATGTTGCTGTTACACCAGGTCACAATGCTAGCTCTAGTGTGGTGACCATGTTGGTGTTACACAGGTCACAATGCTAGCTCTAGTGTGGTGACCATGTTGCTGTTACACCAGGTCACAATGCTAGCTCTAGTGTGGTGACCATGTTGGTGTTACACCAGGTCACAATGCTAGCTCTAGTGTGGTGACCATGTTGGTGTTACACCAGGTCACAATGCTAGCTCTAGTGTGGTGACCATGTTGGTGTTACACAGGTCACAATGCTAGCTCTAGTGTGGTGACCATGTTGCTGTTACACCAGGTCACAATGCTAGCTCTAGTGTGGTGACCATGTTGGTGTTACACCAGGTCACAATGCTAGCTCTAGTGTGGTGACCATGTTGGTGTTACACAGGTCACAATGCTAGCTCTAGTGTGGTGACCATGTTGCTGTTACACCAGGTCACAATGCTAGCTCTAGTGTGGTGACCATGTTGGTGTTACACCAGGTCACAATGCTAGCTCTAGTGTGGTGACCATGTTGGTGTTACACAGGTCACAATGCTAGCTCTAGTGTGGTGACCATGTTGCTGTTACACCAGGTCACAATGCTAGCTCTAGTGTGGTGACCATGTTGGTGTTACACCAGGTCACAATGCTAGCTCTAGTGTGGTGACCATGTTGCTGTTACACCAGGTCACAATGCTAGCTCTAGTGTGGTGACCATGTTGGTGTTACACCAGGTCACAATGCTAGCTCTAGTGTGGTGACCATGTTGGTGTTACACAGGTCACAATGCTAGCTCTATTGTGGTGACCATGTTGCTGTTACACCAGGTCACAATGCTAGCTCTAGTGTGGTGACCATGTTGGTGTTACACCAGGTCACAATGCTAGCTCTAGTGTGGTGACCATGTTGGTGTTACACAGGTCACAATGCTAGCTCTAGTGTGGTGACCATGTTGCTGTTACACCAGGTCACAATGCTAGCTCTAGTGTGGTGACCATGTTGGTGTTACACCAGGTCACAATGCTAGCTCTAGTGTGGTGACCATGTTGGTGTTACACCAGGTCACAATGCTAGCTCTAGTGTGGTGACCATGTTGGTGTTACACAGGTCACAATGCTAGCTCTAGTGTGGTGACCATGTTGCTGTTACACCAGGTCACAATGCTAGCTCTAGTGTGGTGACCATGTTGGTGTTACACCAGGTCACAATGCTAGCTCTAGTGTGGTGACCATGTTGGTGTTACACAGGTCACAATGCTAGCTCTAGTGTGGTGACCATGTTGCTGTTACGCCAGAGCAGGTCACAATGTGTGAGTGTGTGAGTGAGTGAGTGAGTGAGTGAGTGAGCAAAGTTATCAATAAATCCCTTGTTTGACTAAACTATGTTTTGTAAATAGGTGTTCAGGCGAAAGTCGTGTCGGTCTCGGTGGGGACACAAAATACTGGATACTGGTCTAATCAACAGGGACCATCCACGTCAACACCTGTGAAGGGGTTTAGACCCAGTAAAAGACCACGACTGGAGTCTGATGACGATGACGATGGAGTGACCGACAGCTCGATCGATGTTCCAGAGCCGCCGCAGGATTCCACTTTCAACATTGACTCTTTGATTAGCGAGCCCTCGATTCTAGCGTAAGTTAGTTGTTACAAACATCTCCATGGCCCGTAAAAATACAAAAGCTATATAGTTGTGCCGTGTTATTTATTTGTGTTTTTCTCGAGCAGGGAACCGTCAAAACCAATCTATGAGGTCCAGAAATACATCGTTTACGAAGACAGTCTACTGGAATTATTTCAACAGTGTCCGGTGTGCAATGCTCAATGTCATATCACCAAAACTACGCGAGGGACCTTCTTGGCTGTCTCCCAAGTTTGCCCCGGTTGTAAATACAGCCGTAAATGGGCGAGTCAGCCTCTCATCGGCATCACACCAGCTGGAAATATTCAGCTTTCTGCAGCAGTATTTTTCACTGGCTCATCTTTCACCCAAATGGAGAAGGTATTTGATTTGATTGATTTGATTGACAAGTCAGATATACATTATGTTTTTGTTTGTGATTCACACGTGCATATTAACAAAGCGTTATTCATTTATTCTTTTAGGTCCTAAATGCGTTACACGTCTCCACAATAAAGTACAGAGCGTTTCGGGAACACGCCAAGAAGTTCTTGGAACCTGCTGTTCTAAGTTTGTGGACCAAGGACCAAGACGTTACCCTCGCCAGATTAAGCGAGAAAGAAAGCGTGATAATCGGCGGTGACATGCGAGCCGATAGTCCAGGTTAGAAAAAGCTCCCCAATGACAAATTCCTACTTTATGAATACATTTTTAATATTGCACTACATTGATTGAAATTGTTATTATTATTTTCAACAGGCCACAGTGCTAAGTACGGAAGTTACTCTGTGATGGAACTCGCCACCAATCATGTCATAGACGTCCAACTAATTCAGGTAATTAACAAGTCTGAAGAGACACTGCACCCTTCATTGTGCTCAAACGAACACAAAGCTCTCGGTCTTGAATCTTGAATCGCTGTAGGTGTGAAGTGGTCTGGCTGGCTGTGTGTGTGAGCGGGGTGTGAAGTGGTCTGGCTGGCTGTGTGTGTGAGCGGGGGTTAGGAAATGTTAATTGTGGAATTTTGAAAAGGCTATTCCCTTCCTTGTTCCAGAGCAATGAGGTGGGAGGCAGCTACCATATGGAACTGGAGGGCTTGAGGAGAAGCCTCGCTCTTCTGGACGCCAAATCCGTGACCTTGGACTGTATTGTCACAGACCGTCACCCGCAGATCCAAAAGTACCTGAGAGATCACGACATCAAACACTTCTACGATGTGTGGCACGTGGCCAAAGGTATGTCGAAAGGCATCCCACATTCAATTCCACCCCTCCTACCAACCCCCCCCCCCCCCCCCCCCCCCCCCCACCCACCCAACCAGTACTGTAATTGCAAATCTGGTATGTCAAAAAATGTAGATGTAGCAGTACTGTCTATCTGTATGTCATGTATGTCATACGACTGTTATGTAATGTTATGTTATGTTATGTAATTCAAGGTCTGTCTAAGAAGCTTGACAAAATTGCACAGGCGAAAGACTGCAAGGTCATAAAAAAGTGGCGCCTGCACATTTCAAACCACCTCTACTGGACAGCTGCCACGTCGAAGTCTGCCGATGAGAGGGTTGCTAGGTGGAAGTCATGTCTCAATCACATGATGAATGTACATGAACACGACGAAGAACCACTCTATCCGCGTTGTCTTCATGCTGACCGTGTATCAAGAGATAGTAGCAAGTGGGTTAAACCTGGTATGTCTGTCTGTCTTTCATCATGAATATATACTCAAAATATTTATTTATGTCCTCATTCTAGATTGGTGTGATTTTCAAATGTATACTTGCTTGAATAATTCTAATCTACTGTAATATACTCTAATGAAATATCTGAATGCAATTTCTTTTTTACTTTAGACTCAAAACCGGCCCACCAGCTCGAGAAGGTTTTGCTAAACACAAGGATCATCAAAGATGTCGCCAAATTGAGTCCACACCATCAAACGTCTTCATTGGAGTCCTATCACAGTGTGATTTTACGTTTTGCCCCAAAAAACGTGGTTTTTTCGTACATAGGAATGCTTTGCAGGTATTTTATATTGTGTACAAATGACTAATTATGGACTCCTGATTTGTCAAATAACTCATTATGTTGCATTAGATAACCTCAGATCAACTACAAATATATTGCTTGTGCTTATTGAAATTTTCCTTTCAGACTATACCTAGCTGCCATGCATTTCAATGAAAACTCAAATCGCCAGCAAGCCATAAACGCTTCTGGAGAGCCGGCGTACAAGATGAGTTTTCCAAAGGCCAAAAAAGGTGGACACACAATAAAACCAAGGAAAATCCCAGCGACATTCAGTAAGTAAAAATATCAACATTTATTATTGCACACACATGACCTATATAAATAGAAAAATATTTCCACTTACAGTGGAATACAATAAATTGAATAAATAATAACCTTTTTAACATGACAAAACAAATAACAATTTCTCATTTACAGACTATGTCAACCAGCTGATGGCGCTCCTGTTTGACTCCGTCGTTCGTGACCCCCAACAATATATCCAGGTGGTAGAGGCGATTGCCATCCCAGAACCTTTGTGCGCACAGTTCGACAGGCCTTCCATGGAAGAAGCGGTAGCCGGCTATGTGTCACGATTCAATCCTGTACCGGTCTGAAGCCAGTATAGACACCATCAACATCCGGAAATTCTGTGCGGATTCGAACCACGACACAGGATGGGATTACTACCCTCACTCTGCGGCCTAAGTAGCCGAAGCACCACGCGACAAAGCATCTGTACGCGATATATCTGAAACGGCTGAAGAAAATCAAGTATTATATTTATGCACAAATAAAATAAAAAAAAAAGCTGGGAAATAACCATTTGTCATGTCATGTCATTGGACAGTAGCAAGCATTGATTATATGTGATGTGCAATAAGGATTAGATTGTGTTTGCAAGAAAGATTAGTATAGTCTGAGAGATGCAAGATGGAGAAACACCTGTAAAAAAATATATAAATCTGTAATAAATATTATTTACTTATTGATTCCGCTTTCTGGTATCCGGCCAAAATCTGCCTTGTAGATATTAGTTGCCATTTGGATGGTATAGGGGTTGAAGCACACTGGATCCAATCCCGGATGATCAACCATGCACAGTAGTCCAGTTGGTTCCTGGTTAATTCGACGTCTGACCTATATATATAGAAAATTAAATCGTTAGCCATATGCATGGTTTTCAGTGCTACCAAGATGCAAGTTTGTGTTACTACTTTACCTGTGGAACTTCCATGCAGCATACATTCTCAGTCTCTGTTGGCATCCGTTCACAATTTCCGCACGTGCACCTAGTAGATTTGAGGGTGAATGAAATTATCAATCAATGGAGGCCAGAGAAAGACTTTCGTCTTGTTTACATCAGGGTCCCCCAATTTCAATCGTCAAGTACAGTTAGTGTCAGTCAGTACAATCAGTCACACTGTTCACAGAAGCAACAGTCAATCATCTTTATCTTTCAGTCACACTGTTCACAGAAGCAACAGTCAGTCATCTTTATCTTTCAGTCACACTGTTCACAGAAGCAACAGTCAATCATCTTTATCTTTCAGTCACACTGTTCACAGAAGCAACAGTCAATCATCTTTATCTTTCAGTCACACTGTTCACAGAAGCAACAGTCAGTCATCTTTATCTTTCAGTCACACTGTTCACAGAAGCAACAGTCAATCATCTTTATCTTTCAGTCACACTGTTCACAGAAGCAACAGTCAGTCATCTTTATCTTTCAGTCACACTGTTCACAGAAGCAACAGTCAATCATCTTTATCTTTCAGTCACACTGTTCACAGAAGCAACAGTCTCCGAGCAGAGACTCTCATCGGGACAGAGTGTGTGTTTTCGACGGGCCGCGCGCGACAGAAGTACACAACTATTATATAACAGTAAGTAACTAATAGTGCAATTAATCAACTTACCAATCGGAAACGATGTAACGTAAGCCTCGATCGCTGTTGTTTGGGGGTTAGTGTCAGTACAATCTAACGTTAGTGAGTGTGTGTTTTCGACGGGCCACGCGCGACAGAAGTACACAACTATTATATAACAGTAAGTAACTAATAGTGCAATTAATCAACTTACCAATCGGAAACGATGTAACGTAAGCCTCGATCGCTGTTGTTTGGGGGTTAGTGTCAGTACAATCTAACGTTAGTGAGTGTGTGTTTTCGACGGGCCGCGCGCGACAGAAGTACACAACTATTATATAACAGTAAGTAACTAATAGTGCAATTAATCAACTTACCAATCGGAAACGATGTAATGTAAGCCTCGCTGTAGCAAATCGCCTTCTTCTTCTTCTTCGGGATCAAACTGTGGGTCGCTCTCTGGATCCCAAACATAATGTACAGCCATGTTGTATTAGTTAGTAAAATCGGTATATGTTTTTGCGTGTCGAAATAAAAACCTGAAACCTAAGACCTCAGACCTCTACCTGGATGGAATGACGGGGAGATGGGCGGAGCTATTTGGTGGGTGGCTGTCACTCAAAGTGTGGGTGGAGCCAAGCCAAATAATAGCCTGATTTCATGAGGCTGAAAAATGCTGGTTTTGAGTACAAGATTAGAAATATAAAACAATGATTATTTTTGGAATAAAAATTACACATGTGTTACATAGACTCACAGGAAGTGTGTAAAGTTGCCCAAATAGTGCTAGGAATAGCACTGCATGACACCTTTAAGTACTGTATTTGTTACTGTAACAAAAAAGCACTTGCATACTCATTCACACAATCACTCAACCTGGTTCCATTGTGTGGTTCTAGCCTTACAGGATGGCCATGTGACCAGACAGCCACGCACGCACGCACGCACACACACGCACACGTATGCACACGTATGCGCACGCACACACACGCACACACACGCACACACAGCAACAAAAACATGAGTCCAGAGGCGCTGGCAAGAAGACGTCAATAACCTCTGTAGGAGTCGCTGTCCACAACATCCAATCCCCACCCACCGGCTTTCCCACCCCCTAATACAGGCAGTGGGCAAGGCGCTCGCCACTAACGCAGGAGATGCTGGGTTCGAGCCCAGCTCCCGGCGTTGCTACCAGCTTGGCCGGTCGTTCATACTAACACAATTGGCAGTGTTAGGGGTGGGAAAGCCGGTGGGTGGGGATTGGACATTGTGGACAGCGACTCCTACAGGTCGGTTGGTGCGCCTGTACAGCAGAATCAGGAAGCAACCCCTCCCACGCATTACTCCTCGCCACTGAGAGATCGCACTGTCTGGTGAAAAGATGCGACGGCTGCCTCCTCGTGTACCGGAGGGGACACTGGTATCGAATCCAGCTGTCAGCGGTACCTCCGGCTTGGTCGGTCGTCAATACTAACCAATTGGCAGTGTTAGCGGGTGGGAAGCCGGTGGGGTGTGTATCCTGGTCGTTGTAAACAGTGACTCCTACAGGTCGGTCAGGGTGCCTGCTCAGCGAGGAAGGGAACTGGGGGAAGTAGTGTGACTGAGCCTCCCACACGTTACGCTCCCCCAGTGAGAGTCCTCGCTGTCAGGTGAAAAGAAGCGGCTGGCTGACTCTGCATGTATCGGAGGAGACATGTGATAGTATCTATCAACCCTCCCTAGATCCTAGCCGGCAAGTGGGGGGCAAATGCGCGCAACGACCAGGAAGGGGAGGGGGGAATTGGCATAAAAAGGAGGAGAAAAAGTATTTTTTTTTTTTTTTTTTTTTTACAACATGTGACTTTATAAACAGTGGATTTGTGTTATTCATAGTAACCAGCCTTACAGCATACAGTTTAAAAGAACACACTCGCCCAAGTCAAAGTGAGAATGATAAAAGGGGCGGGGCTATACCCATTTGTTTACATTTGGATTACAGATTAATTTCATGTACTTGTTGCACTGCCCGCAGTGTTGCCCCCGTCTCAGAGGAGTTGTTTGGTAAA
Source organism: Notolepis coatsorum (assembly GCF_963971535.1). Lineage (NCBI taxonomy): Eukaryota > Metazoa > Chordata > Actinopteri > Aulopiformes > Paralepididae > Notolepis > Notolepis coatsorum. The sequence goes on along the minus strand of NC_140181.1, from coordinate 7,885,222 downwards.
TCTTGCGGGGATCCAAATCAGATCTTGCGGGGCTGATGCTGGATCCAACATGGAGGAGGGAGGGACTGCTACAACTGAGAGACTCCTGGGAGAGTCAACAATGTGTTTTATTGCACACATGAGTGCATGCTTACCAACTGTCCGTCTGCAACACTACTATCACCGACATCTAAGAAGGGAGATCCCCCCTTGAACGGCCCTTCTAAGGTTTCTCTCCTCCACATTGCCTGTGGTGCATTTCTTCCTAGTGCTAGGTTTTAGTGAGGTTTTCCTTACCTTCGCGTGGGGTATGTCTGGGAGGGTTGCATTTATTTATTTTATTTATTTAAATTTTCTTGGACTTTATGGTGTTTTTGTTTTGTTCTTGATTTATTGTGATGTTTCTTCTTGACTTGTTTAAAGAAGACGTGTACATGGGGACATTAACGTGTGTTGTCGGGCCTTACAAATACATTTGATTGGATTTGATTTCTGCTTATAATATCAGTCTTGTGAGAGCGCTAGAAGTGGGGGTTTGATGTCATTGGACACATTTCAAGTTGAAGAAGTTATTTGTCGAATGAGCGATTAAGTTGATTTAATTTACAAATCTGTAAGATTGTGTTACCCCACTTTCATCTAATTGTCTGTAAGAAATACCTACTTAAATCTAGTGCTCACCAGGGATGTGCTTTTTTCAAGAAATAAGTGTTTAACCCGTAACTGCCGCACAAAGGGTTAACCCTTTCACTGCCACACTACAGAAGGTTAACCCTTTACTATCACACTACAGACGGGTTAACCTTCTGTAGTGTGGTAGTGAAAGGGTTAAGAAATGATCAAACAAACAAAGAAAAAAACTGAAAGGATGAATGCAAGGCAGCCCTACTCATTTTTATAAACTCACACTGTCGGTTAACAATGTTGGAGAATGTACTTTATTCCAATCAGTGTTCCAAACATGAACAAATTAAATGTGAGCCCGACCACCAAAGATTATAAATAGAAACCGAGACACGTCTTCATTCTCTCACTGGTCGACTGAGCTCTTGATACAAGGACTAACACTAGGTTGTGTTTTGTGGCTGTAAAAGGTTTGTTTATATTGGTAACCTTCCATCATAAGCTTTAACATAATGCCAAAATATATATATATATATATATCTGACTGTCACCTAAACCAACAACAGCTGGCATGTCTGTTAGATATGAACCCTTTCACTGCCACACTACAGAAGGTTGAACCTTTACTATCACACTACAGACGGGTTAACCTGCTGTTGTGTGGCAGTGAAAGGGTTAACCTTATCTGTATTGTCGCAGTGAACGGGTTAACCGTGAAAAAGGGTCAAGGGATTCGTGAGAATAGGTTTTTATGGGACAACAGCAGAGCTCAATGTGGACAGTGCATCAACAGCAAAGATTCTGTTCACCTAAATGACTCTGTTTACATAACCTACTGTACATTTTGGTATACGACTATGTTTAGTGTTTACATAACCTACTGTACATTTTGGTATACGACTATGTTTAGTGTTTACATAACCTACTGTACATTTTGGTATACGACTATGTTTAGTGTTTACATAACCTACTGTACATTTTGGTATACGACTATGTTTAGTGTTTACATAACCTACTGTACATTTTGGTATACGACTATGTTTAGTGTTTACATAACCTACTGTACATTTTGGTATACGACTATGTTTAGTGTTTACATAACCTACTGTACATTTTGGTATACGACTATGTTTAGTGTTTACATAACCTACTGTACATTTTGGTATACGACTATGTTTAGTGTTTACATAACCTACTGTACATTTTGGTATACGACTATGTTTAGTGTTTACATAACCTACTGTACATTTTGGTATACGACTATGTTTAGTGTTTACATAACCTACTGTACATTTTGGTATACGACTATGTTTAGTGTTTACATAACCTACTGTACATTTTGGTATACGACTATGTTTAGTGTTTACATAACCTACTGTACATTTTGGTATACGACTATGTTTAGTGTTTACATAACCTACTGTACATTTTGGTATACGACTATGTTTAGTGTTTACATAACCTACTGTACATTTTGGTATACGACTATGTTTAGTGTTTACATAACCTACTGTACATTTTGGTATACGACTATGTTTAGTGTTTACATAACCTACTGTACATTTTGGTATACGACTATGTTTACCCTAACCTACCTGGTGTAAAGACTTTACTTGGGGGGGGGGCGACAGTGGCTCGGGAAGGTAGAGCAGTCATCTGGCAATCTGGAGGTTCCCGGTTCGATTCCCGCGGCTCCTCCCCGGGCAGTGTGTCGAAGTGTCCTTGAGCAAGACACTCACTCAACCCCCTAATTGCTCCCGATGTGCAGGTCGGCACCTTGCATGGTCGCCTCCGCCGTCGGTGTGAGAATGTGTGAGTGAACGGGTCAAATGTGAGGAACAAATTGTAAAGCGCTTTGGATAAAAGCTGCACTATGGGGTGACTATAGGAGACTGTGTGAGGCCAGACTCTGATAGATGATGCGGTGGCCAGACATGGATCCCCAGGGGGGTGCCTGGTTTAATGGATTCACTGGTGTCTCTAGGCCACAGAGCTGTTGCCTGCTCCTTGCTCACTCTTTGATTAACCCCGTCACTACCACACTACTGAAGGCTAACCCTTTACTATCACACTGATAGTAAAGGGTTAACCTTCTGTAGTGTGGCAGTGAAAGGGTTAACCGGGCGGCCGTGTGTGGCAGTGAAAGGGTTAACCTTGTGCATTGTCGCAGTGAAAGGGTTAAAGGATCAGCCCCAGTGCATGGTGGGTGGAGGTATGACTTCATTGGAGGCCTGTGAAGGTGGAATGTACCATTGGAGGGGCGGGGGGTGGTTGCTTTCTACCGCTTCACCTTTTGTTTTCTCATACCCCTGTGTTATGGTTTCGACGGCGTTGGTTTGGACCATATAGTATGTCGGCGTGGCACTGAATCACATCATCCATATATACAGTATTCTGTCTATTCTTTTCACCGGCTCTTATGTCGGCGTCGTCCCACCGGGACCAAGGCCTCGGAGTGGGCCGGTTTAACCCTTTCACTACCGCACTACAGAAAGGTTAACCCTTTACTATCACACCACAGAACTGTCTGCAGTGTGATAGTGAAAGGGTTAGCCTTCTGTAGTGCGGTAGTGAAAGGGCTAACCCTTTGTCGTGTGGCAGTGAAAGGGTTAACATTCTGTATTGTCGCAGTGAAAGGGTTAACCGTTCGTTAGTGTGGTAGTGAAAGGGTTAAATGGTTAAATGGTTGTGTCTGAGGACCAAAATAAATACCAAAAGGACCACATTTACATGTTCTCTCACCATTTATTAGTTCACCAAATACAGTGAAAATGGCATCATAATATACAATGACTCATTCTTAGAATGTCATGACATTTTTGTCGCTTTTTTGCTTCATAAAACGATGTTTCATTATTGAAAATATTAAGGTTTCATCATGCACAACAAACCATATCCAGTTTCTTTAAAAGAATGGTACAAAATAAACAAAATAAAAAATAAAAACAACAACTGTATATAATGTCCAAAATCGGTCAAATAACAACATGTTATTTGAGGATACTCGTAAACAGTGCAATATACTCTAAAATCGCCATTTTCTAACAAATTCATCAACGAAGCTCAAGTCACAGTATACGATTTCTCAATAATAGTTTAACATTGACGTGTGCAGAAACCCCAATCACATTCAGTTAGTCTTTAAAAAACGTCCAACCTTTGATAAAGAGTGAGACCAGTCAACTGAATCGCTTAGATTCTCCGTCACATGTCGTCTCGATCTGTATATCCTCTCTGAAGTATAAATATTTGTGTTGATGAATATTGTAAGACGATAGACTAGCATATCATTTAAATAACAAATATTTAGATATAAAAATACAAATATGAATTTTTTTGTTAAAAAGAAGCGTGCCAGGGGTAAGAGAGTGGTGGCACCTGTGTTGGCACCTGGAGCGAAAAAGTTCATGCAAATAGATGGAGAAATTTAATTTTTAGAAGACGAAAAAACACGAATAATTGCAAGAAATTCAAATAAACAAATAATAGAAAACATCTTTTTTCCCATCGATTTCATGACTATTATTTCAAACATTTACTATAATTTTCCCATCTCTGCTGGCCTCTTCCGATATTTGAGTATTGAAAATGTGAGAAAGATATATATATATATATGTGCAGGCGTCGATTAGCTACATGAAGGCGCCAACCTGAACCTTTAAACCACTGGGGGCAAATGCAAGAAGAAAAATGTATAGCCGATCATTCAATTGAACTGGTGTACGGATTATTTTTCTTTAGTAACGGGCGGGGCCAAAACAAGTGGGCCTGTAATAAAGAAAATATTAACATTGCACCTTCCTCGTATATATATATGTTTTACATACAATGGGTCTCCTCTCTCTATATATATAAGACTTGAACGTTTGGTTGGTCTGTATTAAAAAGCTTTATAGCAGCCACCGGAATGCATTCTCGCCCGACCAGTGCTGAGAGGACAGCTCCCTTTTGAATGCAACGTCTGATTGAATCAACAATGCAAAGCGTGTAGGGGGGGGGGGGGGGGGGGGGGTCTCGGAGCTTGTTAGCCTATATAGCCTACTGTACAACTATTGAAATACGGCTTGAAATTAGGTTCAGCCTCCAGTTGCAGTGTTTTGTTTGCTTATACAGCGCTGTTGGAAGAAGATGGCTGTGAAGTTATGACAAGTTCATCCATCAGAATTTCAGCAGAGGTTGAGAAGCGCGGGAGCGGGTGTCCGCCATCTCGACAACACCTCGCTGCGCAGTGTAGGGGTTAAAAATCGTGATTCGTTTGGAGAATTGCCAGCAACCCCACGGTAAATCTCGGTCTTTTTTCCAGAGTCTCTCTCTCTCTCTCTCTCTCTCCCTCTCTCTCCCTCTCTCTCTCTCTCTCCCCCTCTCTCTCTCTCCCTCCCTCCTCCGTTTGCCTTCTTCACATCTTCTCTCCCTTTCCCTTCATTCCTCCCTCCTCCTTATCCCCCGTCCTTGTCTTCCCGCGCGTCGTGCAGCCATCGTCGTTTCTCCTCCGTCGTCGTACAATCCTCGAACATGCACACAGCCGACAAGTGCTTCATCATCAAATCGGTGATCAAAATAAAAAGTCTGCGATATGGCAGCAGCACCGACGCCGTTCCCCCCGTTTAGACGCCCGGTGACGACTTGTCCGTCATGCCCTGCAGCACCTCGTCTATTCGGTCGTCCTCGATGACAACTGTGGAGGGAGAGAAGGGCGGACGATTGTGTTTACTCTCAATGGCACAATGTACAGGGTCTCGTTCTCCAACTGACTGACCACAACAAAGGGGCTTTCTCTCAGGGCCATTTGAGACCCTTTCGGGCAAGACATGAATATAGACAATATATTATAATATAATATTAATTATATAATTATGTTTTATTGGGACGGTTGGTGAATCCCAAAATCGGCCCGAAAAGGTCTCAAATGGCCCTAAGAGAAAGCCCTTTTTGTCGTAAGTCCTTGTTATGGCACTCTAACGATATATTTTAAACGATATTATATGCTATACTGCAGAAAGTGAGACAAAGCGAGACGATGATTGATGTAGTGCAATGCAACGATGCAAAAATAATATCCCTTTGCACATTTCTGACTCTCACGTATTTAAGCAATTTGTGAAAACAATGCAAAAAGAACAATGCCATTCCCTATGATGGTGCAAAAAAAGGTCAGTCTTAGCGGGTGCAGTGTTTACGTGCACATAGGGATATTATATTTCATATTGGACGTGTTATAGGGCACTGCGTCCTCTTAGAAGACATTGGCTCGTGCATCACAACACCATATTTCTTGCCAATGCAAATTATGAAACCAGTTATTTCTATAAGGGGTCAACAAATTGCACATTTTTGCTGATTGCTTATTAATGGCATTTCTGTGAGGCATATTATATACATTATAATAATAATAACGCAGGACCTCTTTAGAGACGCCTTTATTCGACAATATGATGCAACGACATGGGACATGCAATGGGCGGCACACACACACACACACGCACACACACACACTCACACACACGCACACACGCACACACACACATGCATTGTCTTTCTAGACATTAGTTATGTTATATCACATACACATGTCATGTTTTCATAACTCGCATATTATACATTATAATAATAACGCTCTTTAGAGACGCCTTTATTCGGCATGATGCAACGACATGGGACATGCAATGGGTGGCACGCACACACACACACACGCACGCACACACACGCACACACACACACACACACACACACATGCATGGTCTTTCTAATCTAGACATTACTTAAGGTATATATCACATATATATATATATATATGTCATGTTTTTTCATCCTCCTCACCTCGCTTGGCTCTGCCGATCTGGCCCAGCTTCGGGGGCCTCTTGGTCTGCGAGCCCGAGAAGAACGCGTTGGTGTCCTGCAGTCCGCAGCTAAAGGTCATCTGGCTGACCTCGCTGTCCGCCCCGTAGCCGCTCATCTTGCCCTCGCTGTACGGCAGCACCTCGGACATGACGGTGGCAGGCTGGCAGGAGGAGGACCGGACCGGTCAGCGATAACAAGCGATGATGATGATGGAGGGAAGGAAAGGAGAACAGATCACAGTCGGCGCGGCGGCTATAAGGTGACAACAGCCCACAACAAGAATATCCTTATTGCTGCTGGTGGTGGTGGTATAGTTTGCACTTCTGCGAGTTTGTCCTGTGCAGGAATCCCTTTTCCTCGATATATATATATATAGCAGTCGCGATCACTCAACCAATCAATCAATCAATCAATCAATCAATCCGTGATGATCAGAAGAAGTCCCGTCGTCCGATGTGGCGTTGTTGTTGCTTGCGGGGTGGTGCGGGTCTGTGTCTGTCTGTGTGCGGTGGTCTCTCTCTCTGTTGCGGTGCGGTGGTGATAAGGATGGTGATGTGTTCTTCACCTGCGTGTTGCTGGCTGCTGTCTGCTGACGGGAGCGGGAGATCCCGGGATCATAAAGGAGGACAACCCACCAGGCGGCGGCGCGCAGGACCGAGCGCTGATGATGATGATGATGCTGATGAAGTCATCCATCCGGGGGGGTTGGGTTGAAGCGCGCGCGGGCGCGTGCACGGTGTGTATTATTACGGGGACTCCGAATGTTAGAGAGGATATAGTGAGAGGGTGCCATCAACAGGCGAGCGATGTAAATGCCCGCCCTCTCTCTTCTCTCTCTCTCTTTCTCTCTCTCTCTCTCTCTCTCTCTCTCTTCTCTCTCTGTCTCTCTCTCTCTCTCTCTCTCTCTAGCTCACGAATCCATCGCATGCAGCATTTGAGCGAACCTTTAAGGATGACTCAAATAATATATATAGGCTATATATATATAGAGAGAGAGAGAGAGAGAGAGAGAGAGAGAGAGAGAGAGACAGAGACAGAGAAAGAGAGAGAGACAGAGAAAGAGAGAGACAGAGAAAGAGAAAGAGAAAGAGAGAGAGAGAGAGAGAGCGAGAGAGAGAGAGAGAGAGAGAGAGACAGAGACAGAGAAAGAGAGAGAGACAGAGAGAGACAGAGAGAGACACTGTTCCTGTTTGCGGACGACTCAGCCCTGCTGGTCTCTGACAAGAACAAGTTACAGGTTGAAAAAACCCTCAGCTCGGAACTAGGCAAAATCTGCATATGGCTCGCTGATAACAAACTATCATGGGCAAAACAGAGTCCATTCTCTTCGGTTCAAATAACAAACTCAGCAAGACCGACGGCTTCTCAGTTACAGTGGGTGACAATATTGTCACAAGGAAAGACGAAATTACCTACCTGGGTTCCATCCTAGAGGCAAATCTTTCCTGTGACAAAATGGCATCCAATGTAATAAAAAAAGTCAACCAACGAACTAGATTCTTGTACCGGATCTCCTCTCTGGTAAACAAGAATACCCTGAAGACTCTGGCAGGAGCACTCATTCAAGGGTACTACGACTATGCGTGCACCTCATGGTACCAAAGCACCTCAAAGGCGCTTAAAACAAAATTACAAACATCACAAAACAAACTGGTCAGACTACTACTTGACCTGAACCCCAGAACCCACCTCACCCCTGCCCACTTTGACAACCTAGGATGGCTTAGAGTAGACAACAGAGTACAGCAACTTGCAATGGGCCTGGTCTACAAGATACACTATACGACCGGGGTGCCCATGTACATGTCAAAATACTTCCCAAAGGTCAGTGAATACCACAACCACTACACCAGAGGAAGCTCAACAAATCATGTTAAACCCAGATTCGGCTCAAACAAGGGACTAAACACGTTTCGCAATTATGCCACAACAATGTGGAACGCCCTACCCAAAGCTGTAAAGGAATGTGAATCCCTGCCCACATTCAAAACCGCTCTTAAAGAGCACCTACGGGAGGCTGCAATTCGAAACTGGCCACTGTAAATGCCCAAAACCCCACCACCTCCTAATAGACAGTCTCCTCCCCACCGCATGTATATATTCCCTCCCCGCCGTATGTATATTTCTCTCCCACCCACCCACCCCCTCCTAATGTACAGTCCCCTCCCCATCATATGTATATACTCTGTCAGGATCTAGGGGTAACAGTACTGTATATTTGAATACCGTTTATGTCACAAATGTATCAGTACTAAATACCTATATGTCCCTATGCCATAAATGTCATGTATGTTGTGTATGTCATAAATGTCTATATGAATTGAAAATGGGGGACCCTGATGGAAACAAGACAAACGTCTTTCTCAGGTCTGCATCCCCTTAACAATTGTATGTATTGAGCCGTACTGTATTGTACCCATTCTGCAATCTGTTAAATAAAGTTTTCATTCATTCATTCACACAGAGAGAGAGAGAGAGAGAGAGAGTGAGAGAGAGAGAGAGAGCAGAGAGAGAGACACACAGACAGAGAGAGAGACAGACAGACAGACAGAGACAGAGAGACAGTGTTCTAAGTACAGTAAAAGCCAAATTGGATTCTTACCAAATGATCGTACCTCTGACCATATATACACTCTTAAAACCCTAATTGACATTGACGTGAAACAGAACAAAAACAAAATATATTCCTGCTTTGTCGATTTTGAAAAAGCTTTTGATTCAATTTGGCACAAAGGTCTCTTCTTCAAGATTCTAGAAAGTGGTGTTGGAGGAAATACATATGACTTGATCAAATCCATGTACACAAAAAACAGATGTGCTGTTAGAATTGGCAATAAAAGAACACATTTTTTCACCCAGGAGTCCGCCAGGGGTGCAATTTAAGCCCAACGCATGTTTACTATATATATAAATGAATGAGCAAAGTTATTAGAACTTTCTACTGCACCCGGTCTGACTTTGCACGATACAAATGTAAAATTGTTGATGTATGCAGATGATCTGGTTCTGCTGTCAGCCACTAAAGAGGGTCTACAACAGAACCTAGACATCCTCCACCAGTTCTGTCAGACATGGTCTCTGAACGTAAACATGAAGAAGACTAAAGTCATGGTCTTTCAAAGGAGACACAAGTCTCAGAGTTCACATAATACATTTAAATTAGGCACACACATATTAGAAAACACAAAAAGCTACCCATATTTGGGATTGAAAATAAATCATAATGGTAATTTCAACATGGCCTGAAGGAGAAGGGAAGAAGGGCTTTTTATGCCATCAAAAGGAAAATTCCAATTGACATCCCAATTAGGACCTGGCTCAAAATTCTAAATTCTGTAATAAATCCAATAATATTATATGGCAGTGAAGTGTGGGGTGCAAAAACCTACTTAAGGTCCACAGACACACTGCCAATAATGCATGCAGGGCAGAACTCGGCCAATACCCTCTAATCATTAAAATTCAAAAGCGAGCCATCAAATTTTATACACACCTCCAATCAAGTGACCCACACTCCTACCACTACAAAGCCCTTCAGAGCCAAGAGATGAACCCAGATAAGAGTCCCCTCTGCCAGCTAGTCAGAAATCTCTGCCCACAAACACCAGGGCTTCAGGACAGACACCAAGCAATCTGGCCCAACCAAATAATCTCAAAACAAAGAGAAAATTATATAGAATATTGGAACAAATCAACCAAATCTCAAAGTAAATTAGAATTCTATTTGACCCTAAACAGGGAGTACACGGTGGCAGAATACCTGACCACTGTGAATGATATAAAATTAAGAAAGACATTGACACGGTACAGACTGAGTGGACATAGTCTAGCCATAGAAACAGGCCGTCACAGGCAGAACTGGCTGCCCAGAGAGGCCCTGTTTCATGTACGTGGTTCAACTAAGTCGATCAACATGTCCATTATCCAGCTTCAGTTAACCCGATGTTCAAAGCCGGGATTTTCCTGTTTCACAAAGGAGGATTCAGTCTCGTTAACTCAAGCCAGACTTGAGAGTCAGGCTCAAGTCAGGCTAGATGCGCGCTCCCGTTTTAGGTGGAAAGCCAGCACGTATCGATGGCAGAGACCCTGATTCTCAACGGCATTGATTGATTAATTGATTTAAGACTTTATTGACAGATTGCAATAGGCTCAATCGCCTCGCCGACAAGTTAAATGCGTTATCTATAGGCTAATTCTAAGTCCCTCATTACCTCAATCAATCAGATTATATTTCTTTAAACTTGCCTGCTGGATTGAATAATCAAATGAGATCTTGCTAGCGAAAATTATTAGTTAACTGTTATACAGAATTACGATACGGCTCTCTTACCCATTGATTGATGTATAGTCAATCTTTTACTTATCTTCTCTGTGGTGTAACGGGTTCTTCTTTTGACTTTCACACGGACGACCGGGGTTCAAGGCCCTAGTCTTTTCCTTCTTTTTGCAATATAGGAATAATTCAATTTGGTGCACGTTGAGAGCTATATAAAGAATGACATCCTCAATGCATGTAGATTTATAATATTTTAACTTAAAACCAGGCTACTTTGGCGTATAATCATTAATATTATATTCAAAAAAATCATATTGGAAACACGGGGATTTGAACCCCGGTCGCTGAATTGGCAGGCATGAGCACTACCGCTGGGCCACTGGGCCAGATGGGATAAATTCATTGTTTATACATTAATGAACGAGAGACCCGTGTTTAGAATATCCGTTGTTTTGAATGAAGTTTATCTCTTTATCCTCATTCATTAATGTGACGTCAACGGCTCATTCAATTTCTCAAATCCGTCAAACAGCGCATCTCATCAGACATCTTAATCCCAGTTACAATTAAAATAACCACATCATGTGTACATCGCACGAGCGAGCGCCACCGTCGCCACGGTATATATAACGTGCATTATTTAGGACAAAGTGAATTTAATATCAGCATTTTGGGTCTATTTTACATTTCAAAAGCCCCCTCTGGAAGAATGGAGCACAAAAACGTAATTCAGAATGGTATAATGCAGATCGTAGACTGTGGGAATAGTTTCAGGAAACGGGCTGTCACTTCTTTGCGGGGGCGTGGCGATAGTTCAGGCTAACTTGAACTTGAACTCTGCTTTCGACCAGGCTCAAACTTTTGGATATGTTGTCATGGTGATTTGGGAAATCCAGGTACATGAAATCGGAAAGTCAGGCTAACCCAGTTATCCAGCTAAAGTTATCCGGCTAACTCGGTTATCCCGGTACATGGAACGGGGCCCTGGCTGTGTTCACTTTGTCATCAGGGGGATGTTGAGACAGAACCTCACTTTCTACTACACTGTGAGAAATATAAGGATCTAAGAGAAGTTTTATTTGATCAAATAAATAAAATTGATCCACAGTATATCCTGTATATACCTGATAATCAAAAGCTGTTATACATGTGTGGGGAGAAAAGTCAGTGTACAGCATTAGCTGCAAAATATGTAGATGGTTGTCACACAATAAGAGAACAAGCCCTGTAAATACATGTATCTGAGTGGCTACACTTGTAAAATGACTACCCGATTGAATGATTATTTTGTAATTGAATATGTTTCTGTTGATTGTCTTTACTGTTATTACTAATATTATGGTATTTTATTGCTTAATATATATGTTATTGTTTGTATGTTGAACTTGCTTTGGCAATAAGTATGTTAATATTTCATGCCAATAAAGCCTATTTGAATTGAATTGAATTGACAGAGAGAGAGACAGAGAGAGACACACAGAGAGAGAGAGAGCAGAGAGAGAGACAGACAGACAGAGAGAGAGAGAGAGAGAGAGAGAGAGAGAGAGAGAGAGAGAGAGAGAGAGAGCTGGAGAGAGGGATAGAGAGAGAGACAGAGAGAGGGGGGGGGGAGAGAGAGACAGACAGAGAGAGAGAGAGAGAGAGAGAGAGAGAGAGAGGGGGGAGAGAGAGAGAGGCATTTACATTTACATTTAGTCATTTAGCTGACGCTTTTATCCAAAGCGACTTACAAGTTCTGTACGACAAGCCATCAGGAAGGGCACAACTCTATCAGCTGAGTAACAATGTTCATCAAAGTGTTGAGTGCTACAGTGTAGGTTAGTTTATTAGGACAAGTGCATGACAGTAAGGTTAGTTAGGGTTAGATAATATTTTTTTTTTTTTTCTTTTTTTAATTCAGATAATGGTTGAAGAAGTGCGTCTTTAGTCGACGGCGAAAGATTGGACGTGTTTCGGCTGTCCTAACTGGGGTCGGTAGTTCATTCCACCATTGTGGGGCAAGGATTGAGAATAGGCGACTTCTCTTTGATGACCCTCCCGGAGCTTGGATAGGAGTAGGTCTGAGGCGGCCAGAAGATGCAGAGCGTAGGGGTCTTGAGGGTGTGTAGTTAGAGACCATTGACCGGAGGTAGGCGGGAGCAGTTCCCTTTGCCGCACGGTATACTAGGTCGAGGGCCTTGAAGCGGATTCGTGCAGCAATGGGGAGCCAGTGCAGGTCCCTAAGAAGTGGGGTGACATGGGCCGACTTCGGTAGGTTTGAGATCAAGCGGGCCGCTGCGTTCTGAATGAGTTGAAGAGGCTTAGTGGCAGTGGCCGGGAGGCCAGCGAGCAGTGCGTTGCAGTAGTCGAGGCGGGAGATGACTGTTGATTGGACGAGGAGTTGGGTGGCTTCTTTTGTCAGGAAGGGGCGAATCCTTCTGACGTTGCTCAGGAGGAATCGGCAGGTTCTGGTTGTCGCTGCGATGTGAGCAGAGAAGTTCAACTGGTCGTCGAGGACAACACCAAGGTTCTTGGCGGTCGGGGACGCGGTCACAGCTGCATTCTCGACTGTGATGGAAAGGTCGGTCAGGGGGGAGGATTTGGCCGGCAGGTGGAGCAATTCTGTTTTGCTTAGGTTCAGTTTGAGGTGGTTGGTCGTCATCCAGGCGGAGATGTCGGACAGACAGGCCGAGATCCGCTCAGAGACGTGGATATCTGAGGGAGGGAAGGAGAGGAAGAGTTGAGTATCGTCGGCATAACAGTGGTAGGAGAAGCCATGCGACATGAGCCAGAGAGAGAGGGGGGGAGAGAGAGAGAGAGAGAGAGAAGGAGAGGGGGGGAGAGAACAGGCGGTCATTACCTTGTTTCCTTTGTGCGCTTACTTCTTGCACACACAGATCGGAAGCCATAAAATGAGTCATTTCAACAGCACCTACGCATTTCCCCCGGGCAGTGAGTATAGCCGAGGTCATTATTCGAATGGGGCTGTTTATTATGAACATGGGGGCTGCCCAGAGGGGCGGCGTGACGTCCGTCTATACAGCCATAAAACTCTGTCGCCTGGACAGGTGAGAGGCAAGCCGAATTCTGAATTCTGTGAACTATAGATGCTCTCGAACCTATACAGCAAAAGGGGACTATACCTTTGGGCGACAGCCTTTTCTCAGTCCTTGCCCCACATGATTGATTGATTGAAAACTTTATTAACAGATTGCAGAATGGGTACAATAGTACAGCTCAATACACACAATTGTTAAGGGGATGCAGAGCAGAGAAAGACTTTCGTCTTGTTTACATCAGGGTCCCCCATTTTCAATTCATCATAGAATCACAATGGTGGAATGAACTACCCACCCCAGTTAGGACAGCCGAAACCCATCCAATCTTTCGCCATCGACTAAAGATGCACTTCTTCAACCATTATCTGAAATGAAAAAAAAATCAAATCTAGCCCTAACTATCCTTACTGTCATGCACTTGTCCTAATAAACGAACCTACACTGTAGCACTCAACACTTTGATGAACATTGTTACTCAGCTGATAGAGTTGTGCCCTTCCTGATGACCTGTCGTACAGAACTTGTAATAAAAGAGTCAGCTAAATGACTAAATGTAAATGTAAAATTGTAAATATTTATCTATTTTTTTTAAGCAAGAAAGAAACAAAACCACTATGGTATGCATGTCTACCAATGATATGCGGTTAAAAAAAAGAATCGTGGGCACATCTTGCAATACTTTAATAAGAGTTTAAATTCACTTTAGTCCATTTCAGCACCAAGGACAGAGCACCCGCACACAATGCACGTGTTTCTTTCTTTGTGTGGGCATTGGGTATATTGATTGATTGATTGATTGATTGATTGATTGATTGAAAATGTTATTAACAGATTGCAGAATGGGTACAATGCAGTACGGCTCAATACATACAATTGTTAAGGGGATGCAGACCAGAGAAAGACTTTCGTCTTGTTTACATCAGGGTCCCCCATTTTCAATTCATCATAACCATAACCATTTCCCATAACAAAGACATGGCCCGCGCATCTGTCGGTCTTTGCACAAGTGTACAAAAAAAAGAATCCATTTCAATGTCCGAGATTGAAATTCAGCACCACGGACAGCGTCATGTGTTTCTAGCCATGGCAGCATTATTCCATAATCTTAGCTGTTGTTTCCTATAGAGGTCGTTTCAAGTTCAAGTTTCTTTAGTTGTCATACAAAAATACAGAATACTTTTATATAAAATGCTTCTTTCTGTTTTGCTCCAGAGATTGTGCTAGATAAAAATAGATAAGTAAAGGGGCGGTCAGGCGGCGTAGCGGAGATTGCGCTCGTCACCAACACAGGAGACGCTGGGTTCGAGCCCAGCTCTCGGCGTTGCTACCGGCTTGGCTGGCCGTTCATACTAATACAATTGGCAGTGTTAGGGGGTGGGGAAGCTGGCGGGTGGGAATCTGGCGTTGTGGACAGCGACGCCTACAGGTCAGGTCTCGGCGCTTGCTCAGCGGGGGCAGGACTTGGTGGAGATAGCGTGCCCTCCCACGCGTTACACTTCACCAATGAGAGTCCTCGCTGCCAAGTGAAAAGACGTCACTGGCAGTCGCCGCACGTATCGGAGGAAGCGTGCGATCGACTAGGGACGCCCTTGTACCGACTCGTAGGAGAACATGCGCACAACAACCAGGTAGGGGGGGGGGGGGGGAATTGGCACAACGACTAGATTGGGACGGGGAGAAAAACAGAGAAATTAGAAAAAAATAAATAATAGATAAGTATAAAATAAGTATAAGTATAAAATAGAAGTCAAGTACGTAGACAAAAGTGTTCAATATACATATATACAATGCAGAGTAGAAAAGTAACTGAGTTACAATTAAGCATTACATCACGCGCAGGAGTGGTTTGTGAACAATAAACCATGCCTAGGGGTGGTCTTTAGGCCCGAGGCGCAGCCGAGGGTCGTTAGACCCCCCTAGGCATGGTTTATTGTTCACAAATCACGACTGCAAGTGGTGTAAAGCTTTTATACAACTGCCACATTCATCCAACCTTATTTCTATACAATAAACACACATTAATCGAAGATTTATTGAAAAAACCATCCGCCAGAAAAAGTAGTTCCCACAACTACAAGAAAGACAATTTGCCTCCATGTGGAAGCAGATCGGAAGTGCATCCAACCAACTAACACATCCAACTGTGTATTATTGGAATGATTGAGAGAAGTTGCCTCATGTGGAAGCAGCTTGAAGTGCATCCAACCAACTAACACATCCAACTGTGTATTATTGGAATGATTGATTGAAAATGTTATTACCAGATGCAGAATGGGTACAATACAGTACGGCTCAATACACACAATTGTTAAGGGAATGCAGACCTACTTTCCATAGAACTTCATTCTTAGATGCTTCTATAGAAAGTAGGTAAAACAAATTAAAAGGTTTTCTTTGCCCTATAGGAAAAAAACGTTTTCTTCGCCCTATTCTTTTATTTATTTTTTTAAACCTACTGTAGAGGGCCTAAACTTAACCAGTTGGAAACCAAGCGTACAGTAATAAAATTAGCAATCAATCAATCAATCAACTCAATAGGCCATGCTCACTTAGAACAGCGCAGCACCCAGCTCTCTCTCAGTCTGACTATCCCCCGCGTTGCAGGCAGAGTGTGTGTGTGTGTGCGGCGTGTGTGCGTGTGTGTGTGTGTGTGTGTGTGTGTGTGTGTGTGTGTGGGGGGGGGGGGGGGGTGTGGCGGTGGGTGGAGACTAGAGCGAGCGCTGACAGTCGAAAGGAAAAAAAATTGAAAATTAATCAATCAATCAATCCGCGATTTTTCTTTTGTTACAGAATGATTCAAGACCCATCAATTACATCATCCAACATTGTTTAAACGACTAAGACATTCGCTGTGACAGAATCGCTTGATATTTAGTCGTTTAGTCGCTATCAACATATCCATTTGTAAAGATTATTGTCCACCTTCTTGTGATCCGGCGGATTGATGTGATGTGATTCGGTTGTGGGCGGGTCCTGGGCCAGCAAGCGTGGACTGATCGCAATACATACGTGTAAATGGACTGTTTCAGCCAATCAGAATCGAGAAATTTGCATGCCGTTGTATAATACAATATACAATATACAGTACAATGAGTCATTTATGGGAGGTTGAAAGAGCGGAGCTGATATAGATGAATGGAGCAGAAACTATATACTTGAACAAAATAACAGTCACTCAGAGAGTCGCATGAAAAGATGTTCACGGGGTAAACGGACCTTCTCGTGAAAATCTGAAGAGAATGACCTTTCCTCCTTACACGGAGCCTATAGGTGAAAGTGTTTTGAGTCTTAAAATCCACGTTATGCACACAGCAGCAGTAAGTGCACAGACATTTCCAGGAGTGGACATTTCTCAAACAAGTTGAACTCCTATACGCACGTGACATTCTCTTGCGTGCACGAGTGGCAACTTCCTGGGGTGTGCGGCGCCAATTATAGCACTCTTTAAATAGGCTATCCTTTGTGTGTGCCGGCCGGGGACACGTATACCCTTTGGTTGCAGTTCACAACCACATCATCATCATCACCCCGTAATTAAGTTTGTATACTTGTGTACTTTTACTCAATTACATTTCAGAGAAAAAAAACATACTTTTTACTCCTCACATTTAAAATGCAGACCTACAAAGTACAAAGTACAAATCTCGCATGTCCAACTATTTTAATTTGTATATTTGTTTCTCTGGCCGAACTAACGTTAACGTTATTAATCCTGCGGCCGCACTTTATTTAAAAACAGCCAATCAAATCCCCATCAATGGAAAATGAACCCGCCCCATACCCATGCTGATTGGTCCTCGTGCAAGACTAGAGAGCGGGGATCTTTGATTAAACACCTGCTATCAGAAGAATAGACAGTCAGAAAAAAAGTTTTTACTTTAACTTTTTAGTACTTAAGTACATTTAAAAGTAGAAACTTTTAAACTTTTACTCAAGTGTGTTTTTAGCCAGATACTCTGACTTTTACTCGAGTACGATTTTGAGACGGTACCCATACTTTCACTTAAGTATCATCTCTGGGTACTTTTTACACCCCTGGATAAGACGCCATAGGGGGGGGGGGGCTCCCCAGCAACAAGCCTCCGTCTGTGAACGCGGGCAGCCCGCAGTTATGTACCCCCCCCCCCCCCCCCCCCCCCCCCCCTCTGGTACTGCAGCGTGCCAACGACACCAGGGTTGACCAGTTTACTGAAGTTGGCCACCTCCAAACCAAAACCCCACATCTTTACAAGCTGAAAGCAATCCACTCGAAAGACAGAGAAAAAGGGAAGACAATCATCCCCAAGGGACCCAACGTTCTATTAACCCTTTCACTACCACACTATACAGAAGATTAACCTTTCACTACCACACACACTACAGTTCACTACCGCACTACAGACCATATGTAGTAGTGTGGTAGTGAAAGGTTAACCTTCTGTAGTGTGGTAGTGAAAGGGCTAACCTTCTGTAGTGTGGTAGTGACAGGTTAACCTTCTGTAGTGTGGTAGTGAAAGGTTAACCTTCTGTAGTGTGGTAGTGAAAGGTTAACCTTCTGTAGTGTGGTAGTGAAAGGGTTAACCTTCTGTAGTGTGGTAGTGAAAGGGTTAACCTTCTGTATTGTGGTAGTGAAAGGTTAACCTTCTGTAGTGTGGTAGTGAAAGGGTAACCTTCTGTAGTGTGGTAGTGAAAGGGTTAACCTTCTGTAGTGTGGTAGTGAAAGGGTTAACCTTCTGTAGTGTGGTAGTGAAAGGGTTAACCGTCTGTATTGTGGTAGTGAAAGGGCTAACCTTCTGTAGTGTGGTAGTGACAGGTTAACCTTCTGTAGTGTGGTGGTGAAAGGTTAACCTTCTGTAGTGTGGTAGTGACAGGTTAACCTTCTGTAGTGTGGTAGTGAAAGGTTAACCTTCTGTAGTGTGGTAGTGAAAGGTTAACCTTCTGTAGTGTGGTAGTGACAGGTTAACCTTCTGTAGTGTGGTAGTGACAGGTTAACCTTCTGTAGTGTGGTAGTGAAAGGGCTAACCTTCTGTAGTGTGGTAGTGAAAGGGCTAACCTTCTGTAGTGTGGTAGTGACAGGTTAACCTTCTGTAGTGTGGTAGTGAAAGGGATAACCTTCTGTAGTGTGGTAGTGACAGGTTAACCTTCTGTAGTGTGGTAGTGACAGGTTAACCTTCTGTAGTGTGGTAGTGAAAGGGTTAACCGTCTGTAGTGTGGTAGTGAAAGGGTTAACCGTCTGTAGTGTGGTAGTGAAAGGGTTAACCATCTGTAGTGAAAGGGTTAACCGTCTGTAGT
>NC_140181.1:7855984-7865996 GCF_963971535.1 Notolepis coatsorum | reverse complement strand
ACTACACGACTAAGGTACCCATGTACATGTCAAAATACTTCCCAAAGGTCAGTGAATACCACGATCACAACACCAGAGGGAGCTCCACAAATCATGTTAAACCCAGATTTGGCTCAAACAAGGGACTAAACATGTTTCGCAATTATGCCACATCAATGTGGAACGCCCTACCTAAAGCTGTAAAGGAATGTGAATCACTACCCACTTTCAAAACCACTCTCAAAGAGCACCTACGGGAGACTGCAATTCGAAACTGGCCCCTACAAATGTCCTAACCCAGTTGTACAGTAAATGACCAAGTATGGCTTTGTCAGTATTCCAATGTACACCCAACCCCACCCCACCTACCCAACATCATCCAATGTACAGTTTCTACGTCAAATGCATATACACTCTTTTTCTGGACACTTTTTGTATCACAAACAGTACTGTATTTGCACATCTGGTATGTCATAAATGTATAGATGTAGCAGTACTGTCTATCTGTATGTCGTGTGTGTCATATATGTTATGATGAATTGAAAATGGGGGACACTGATGTAAACAAGATGAAAGTCTTTCTCTGGTCTGCATCCCCTTAACAATTGTATGTATTGAGCCGTACTGTATTGTACCCATTCTGCAATCTGTTAATAAACTTTTCAATCAATCAATCAATCACACACATATACACACATATACACACATATACACACATATACATACATATACACACATATACACACACATACACACACATAATACACACACATATACACTAGGGGTGGGAATCACCAGTTTCATCATGATACGATACGATATCGATTCTTTGGACAACGATACGATATTTGCCGATATCACAAAGTCTCTCACGATACAATACGATACGATTAGATTCAGGTGCCTGCGATCGATATGAGATGATATCATATGCCCATTTAACACAATCAGTAACATTTAGATCAACAAAAAAAAGGTAATGAAAATATCATTTGACATTTGTATTTTTGAGCTCTTCCAGACATTTAAAGGAAAATCAATCTATTGTTTTTAATACAAATAGACCTCCTGTTCACTGTAAAGTGCCACGTTTTGATATATTGAGCTTTAAACTTTAAGCTACATTTTTTGGAACTCAAAACTCACAACCTCCCTCTCCCAAACCGTTCCTACAACAATTTGTTGATGTTGCATGATCATGTATAGGCCTACATTTATTATGTATTATATTGTTTATGTTTAAATAACATTTAAACATCAAACTCCTCTGACCTCATCTGGTCTTTCCAAAGACTCGCGCACACACACACACACAGAAAGGGAGAATGCTATGCTGTAACATCTACACACACGGAGCTACTGCTGTTGTTCTTGGGCGGATATGAGACTCGCCACAGGATTTTCAAAATAAGAGTATCGATATGAATCGATCTTATTACATCGCATCGATCCGATTCGATTGTTGATAATTACATCGATGTATCGATCTGGATCGATGTATCGTCCCACCCCTAATATACACACATATACACACATATACATACATATACACACACATACACACACGTAATACACACACACATCCACACATATACACACATATACATACATATACACACATATACACACATACACACACATAATACACACACACATAGACACATATACACACATATACACACACATATACACACATAATACACACACATACACATATACACACATACACACATACACATATACGCACATACACATATACACACACATATACACACACATACACATATATACACACATACACATATACACACACATACACATATACACACATATACACACACATACACATATACACACACATACACATATACACACATATACACACACATACACATATACACATATACACACACGTACACATATACACACATATATACACATATACACACACATACACATATACACACATATATACACATATACACACATATACACACATACACGTATACACACATATACACACACATACACATATACACACACATACACATATACACACACATACACACACATAATACACACACACATATACACACACATACACATACACACATCATACACATACACACACATCATACACATATACTAGACACACATACACATATACACACATATACACACATATACACACACACATACACATTGTTAGATCTTGACCACAATCAGCCAGTATCACCTCTTCATCTGTGTAGTTTCTGTGTTGTGTTTATCTCTCATACTGGCTGTACAACCTTTGTCATTCCCCTTTAATAATGCAATCCATAATCATAATAATTCACCACCGTCAGACGTGTTACCTTTCTTGGAAAACGTTGTTTATTACATAAACAAAAGCCTCGTAATCAGATGTTACCCATTTCGTATCGTCCTTGAAAAGTCTTTGATGGAAAACTAAAGTCGTTATTCTATCGTCTCTCTCTGCTTTTAGTCCAATGGTGGTTGAGGCCTCGTCGTTAGCCAAAACCCTTCTTTGTTAGCCGAAGCTAGCCTCCTCGAGCCATGGAGGGGAGGCCCCTCCCACCACCCTCTAGTTAGTGCTCTGTCTCTCTCTCTCCACGTCTGCTTGTATCAGCCTTGCGTCCGGTTCTAACTGCAAGAAAACTGAAGTGTAACTGCAAGAAAACTCACAGCTCTAGACTATAGTCCTTAGCAACGGCTGACTGCCCCTAGCAACCGCTACTTCTCCTGACCTACGACCCAGATTTCTCGGTCTCTCTATCTGCCTTCCCTGTGACAACGTTTATGTTGATATTAAAACACCTCTCACTCCAGCCAGCTGATAACGGTCCTCTGTCTGCACAGTTTGGCTGGAGACACACACACCTGACTCAAACTCATATCTATATATAGGTTATAAACCAAATGCAAATCATCGATTTTCTTCAACATATACACACACATACACATATATACACACACATACACATATACACACACATACACATACACGTCACACACATACACATATACACACACATACACATATACACACACATACACATATACACACATATTATACACACACATACACATATACACACACATACACATTATACACACACATGTTCACAAGTGTGCAGAGGGCAGAGCAGCCTCTATGCCGGTTGTAATTAGTGTGAACTGGAAGGTGATAATGAGCGCCAGCCACACGTTTGAAGTGCCAACGCCAGTGAGCTGCCGGAAGTCGCACCAACAACCCCGCCTGGCATACTAACGCACCCCAGCCCCCCCCCCCCCACCCTGCAGCCAACCCCGCCTGGAATACTAATACACCCTGCCTGCCCGCCACCCACCCTGCAGGCAAACACCATTACACTCACACACACACACTTATACATTTAAATACACACACATAGACACACATGCACACACACACACACATGCACAATAACACCCCTTCGAGCAAACGTGCATCGCTTCCACGTTTGCCTCAGTGGAACACATCTTCCTCCTCCCACTCCTCTTCCTCCTCCTCCTCCTCCTCCTCCTCCTCCTCCTCCTCTCTCTCTTTCCCTCCATGTTTTGTATTTTTGCCTCTCTACCTTCCTCCTTTCCTCCTCTCCTCCTCTCCTCCTCCTCTCCTCCTCTCTTTCTCCTCTCCTCCTCTCCTCCTCCTCCTCCTCCTCGGTCTCTGTGATGTGTGAGTCATGTGACCCAGAGGGTGAGATGTTGCGCTCAGAAGATCATCATCTTATTCTCGACTTGCCTCGCATGAGAGACCATTCTATTCTCTCTCTGATGCCGTTTTTCTCTCCCTCTCTCCCTCTCTCTCTCTCCCTCTCTCTCCCTCCATCTCTCTCCCTCCATCTCTCTCTCTCCCTCTCTCTCTCCCTCTCTCTCTCACAGTCTCTCTCACAGTCTCTCTCCCCCTCTCCCTGTCTCTCTCTCTCTCTCTCTCTGCCTATCATCCATCTGTCATCCCGTGAGAGCAAGTTGACTCCAGCTTTCTTTCTCCTGCTTCATCTAGTGGTGTGATGATGTCCAAGCCCCCCCCCCCCCCACGGACGGTGTTTACAGCAGATGGTCCGGTCCACTCCTCTCTGTCTCTGTCCTGTCACTCTGTCCATCCATCCATCCCTCTCTCAATTCAATTCAATTTCAATTCAATTCAAATGGGCTTTATTGACATGGGAAACATACGTTTACATTGCCAAAGCCAAACAGCACAAAACAATCAAACAGAGAAAATAAAAGAGATCAGTACATTACAGAGGGAATTTCTTGTACAGTCTTTATGGTGGTTGTATTCCGTTGGATGTCCTTTTCTTGCTGCTGTGTGCAGCACATGGGCTATGGCGTCCTCCGTGGACCTGTTGGGGCGATATGCAAATTGCAGGGGGTCCATGTTGATGGGGAGGGAGGAGCAGATGTAGCCCTTTACTAGCTTCTCAAAGCACTTCATGGCTATGGAGGTGAGAGCTACAGGGCGGTAGTCGTTGAGGCAAGCAGGCTTGGATTTTTTGGGTACAGGGATAATAGTGGACTGTTCCCTGTAGCACTGATGTTTAGGCCGAGATAGGTGTAGTTTTTTGTGTGTTCTAGGGAAATTGTGTCTAGGAGGAATTTGTGTTTTTGTTGTTGTAGGCTGGGCCTTTTTTGGAATATCATAATTTTAGTTTTGTTTAGGTTTACTGTCAGTGCCCATGTCTGGGAGAATTTGTGCAGAAGGTCAAGGTGCTGCTGTAGCCCTTCTTTAGTTGGAGACAGCAGCACCAGGTCATCTGCAAACAGTAGGCATTTGACTAACTGTGTTTGCTAGGGGGATGCCAGGTGCTGCAGTTTGTTCCAATGTTTTTGCCAGTTCATTTATGTATATGTTGAAGAGGGTTGGACTCAAACTGCACCCCTGTCTAACCCCACGGCGTTGAGGAAAGAAGTCTGTGTTTTTCCTCAATCCTCACAGCACATGTGCCTCTTTGAACTGCTGCGGTCAGGCAAGCGATACCAGAGTCTCAAGGCGAGCACAGAAAGACTCAGAAGAAGCTTCTATCCCCAGGCCATCAGGCTGCTCAACGAACAATAAACACTATACAACAACCATCAAATGCACACAGCACACACATCCACACGCACACACTCACTTTAAACAAACAACACACTGCAGCACCCACTCTCCACACTTTAGATCACCTAAACACACTTTATATTTATATTTGCACTACAACTCGTACACCTTACTGTAAATTGTACCTAAATTGTACCTCATCCCATTTCTGCTTTGCACTATATAGTATTGTATATTAGTACACTGCATAGTATATTGTATATTATATGGTAACTCAGTTACTTCTATTCTGCATCGAACATTGTACATATGTCTATACTGAACACTGTGACCTCTATTTTTACTTCTAATTTACATGCTATACTATTTTATTTCATACTTATCTTGTCTAGCACAGTCTCTGGAGCGTAACAGTAATAGAGCCATATGAAATCCACGATCACGGAATCGCGGACGGAATCGCGGAATTGAGCAATAAAAATGGAATCAACTGTAAAAAAAAAAAAAAATTATAATAATTTTTTTTTTTTTATATGTCGTGGGACTTGTACAGCACTTTGTTCAACTTTGTCAGTGCTGTAAAGTTTAAACCTTTTTAAATCTTAGACAAACAAAACACTTTGCTTTCATGAAATATTGTAAGCCGTCATTTGAGGCTTTATAAAAGCAGCACAATGAACACAAATCTGTCAGTGCCGAGTCCGACCTCATCTTAAATAACAAACAGCATTGCTTGTTGTAATTAACAAAGAGAGGCAGAGTTGATTTTACAAAAAAATATATATATATCATTTATATTTTTATATTTTTTAATAATCAAATTTTATTTTCATATTCGAATCCCATGCCCATCGAACGAAGCTTCGAAGTATTTAAGACAGCCCTATTAAATGGACTGTTATATCTTATTAAATTGTGGACATTTATTCATTCCCACTTATTAGACACTATTTATGATGGTAAAATGAGCGTACAAAGCAAAATACAGAATTCTGAAATATTAAAACGGAAAAAACTGAATTTGGAAAAAAATAAAATGGAATTTGGAAAAAAATTTAACGGATTTCATATGGCTCTACAGTAAGAAGCATTTTGTATAAAAGTATTCTGTACTTCTATATGACAACTATTAAAGAAACTTGAAACTTGTTGTTGGTGTACATTGACTTTATGAGGTTGTAGGTTTTCCCTCCAATGCCACTATCTAACAGCTTGTACAGCAGACCCTTGTGCCAAATTGAGTTAAATGCTTTTTGGAAGTCAACGAAACAGGAGTATACTTTGCTTTTATTTTTATTTATTTGGTTGTCGATTAGGGTGCTGAGGGTGAGAATGTGGTCTGTTGTACGGTGATTTGGTAGGAAGCCAATCTGTGATTTGCTCGAGGTATTGTTGTTTGTGAGGAAATGTATGAGTCTGTGGTTAATGATCATACAGAGGATTTTTCCCAGGTTGCTGTTGACACAGATCCCACGGTAATTGTTTGGGTCAGATTTGTCTCCTTTTTTGTGGAGCGGTGTTATGAGTCCTTGGTTCCAGATATTGGGGAAGATCACGGAGCTAAGGACAATGTTAAGGAGTTTTAGTATAGCCAATTGGAATTTGGAGTCTGTGAATATGATCATTTCATTTAGGATACCATCCGCTCCGCAGGCCTTCTTGGTTTTAAGTGATTTTATTTTGTCCTGTAGTTCTTGTAGTGTAATTGGGGAGTCTAGCGGGTTCTGGTAGTCTTTTATGGTTGACTCCAGGCTTTGTAGTTTATCTTGTATGTGTTTTTGCTGTTCATTATTTTGTATTGGGCTAAAGAGATTGGAGAAGTGGTTTACCCATACATCTCCATTTTGGATGGGTAGCTCCTTGTGGTGTTCTTTGTTTAGTTTGTTCCAGTTTTCCCAGAAGTAGTTTGTTTTTATGGATTCCTCTATATCTTGTAGCTGGTTTCTAATGTGTTGGTCCCTTTTTTTCTGACTGTTTTTGTAGTGTTTCAGTGTTTCACTGTATTGGAGACGTGTTTTCTGGTTGTCTGGGTCTCTGTGTTTTTGGTTTGATAGGTTCCTTAATTTCTTCCTGAGATTTTTACAATCATTATCATACCATTTGTCATGCATATTTTTTTCCCTCGCTTTCCTATTTGAGGCTTTTAGGTTGGATAAGGAAGCTGTAATGTTGAATATATTATTGAGGTTTTCTACCGCCCCGTTTACGCTTTTGCTGTTGCGTTGGAAGTTTTTTTCCAGGAATTGGTCTAGTTTTGATTGGACTTTTTGTAGCTTGATAGCGGATTGGAATGCTTCCATACTACTTTCTTTCCATTTGTAGTGTTTTTTAATAGTGTGTAGTTTGTTTGGTTTTGATATTTCCTGGTTGGGTGTTGATCTATTCAGGTAGACAGTGGTTTTGCTGTGGTCTGACAGGGGTGTTAGCGGGCTGACTGAACGCTCTGAGAGACTCTAGGCTGAGGCCAGTGATAAAATAGTCTACTGTGCTGCAGTGGAGGTTTCTCTATGACAACACGTGAAACACAAATTCACTCATAATTAATATTTATTTTTTATTATTATTATTTTTTTATTAGAAATGTTTTCCTCTGTAAAAAAAATTCCAGTGAATTTTGGCCAAAATGTACAGCTCTGAGCAGGCCTGCATTGCAGTAATGACTGCAGTAAATATTCGTGCAGATGGCTGCACAGGTTGACCCAGGATTAAATAAATAATAAATAATAGCCAATCAAAATAGGCTATTAACGTCATCTAAGCACGGTCTGTGCATTTAAACTCTTGCCATTGAATGGTGGATTGAATGATTGACAGCCTTGAAGTCCAATACACAGAGGTTGAATGATTGACAACCTTCAAATCCAATCAGAGGTTGCTGCATTGCACAGTCAAAACGGGTCCAGCTGCAGGTCCGTAGGTTAGGTTTAGCTGGGGCCAATCTCAAGTTTCTCAAGTTTCTTTATTAGTTGTCATACAGAAGTACAGAATACTTTTATACAAAATGTAACAGAAAGAAGCATTTTGTATAAACGTTATATGTTGTTTTTTATATAAAAAAAAGAAATGTAACACTCAAAAATCTAAACATGCTTCTCATTTATAAAAAAAATAAAAATAAAAATGTGTTGACAATAATGAGTGTTCTCTCCCGTCATCCATTCAGAGTGATTGAATTGACACCAGCTGAGTGATGGACTCATTAATACCAGTTGAGTGTGTGTATATATAAGAGCGACCTTCACAAATAAAAATGTTGCTTCCTTGATACACGAATTTCTGTCTCTCAGTGTTTTATTCCTTCTCTCTATACTGTATAGTCCAGGTTATGATGTCTAGCCAATACGCAATATCCGACATTCAACAGGTTTACAGTGTTTACAGCCTTAAATAATGTTTGGCACACAAAGACCGAACTGACTGAAAAATATAGGCTACATTTGTCAAAGTATTAACTTAGTGCAAACAAACAATATGCTCAGCCAGCACTAGACTTTCCTTTCTTTAATATAAACAAAACAAAACAATGTGAACAATGTTTAAATTCCCTGATTGTCAGTTCTTAATGGAAATATTCGTTTTCTGTTTGAAATTAAAGTGCAGTATTTGAAATACAATGAAAGGAATATGGCTGGATTTCTTATCAAAGGGAAAAGTGTCACTGTTATTTAAAATAAATAAATAAACAAATTAGAAGGCCATCAATATAAATGGCAGCATACATCAAACTGTGAGGTTTTGGTCAGCTCCCTGCCACACGCTCCGTTCCTTTAAGGTACTATGTTGATTAATGCATTCCCCGCCACGCGCTCCGTTCCTTTAAGGTGCCGTGTTGATTGGTGCTTTCCCCGCCACACGCTTTTGGAGCAAGTATCAATCTCATCCCGCAGCTGTCACAGCTTGTAATTAGCGCCCCTGAAGGCTTTATATACTCAGACCTCCTTACTATCGATGTTGGGTCGTTCTGAAATACACCTGCATATACCTGCCTTCCCCGTCGCTGTTCCTGTCTTTTTGCTCTCCAGGATCTTTTGTGGAGAACTGCTGTGGAGAACCTGGTTCCCCGTTCGGAGCTGCGCCTCGTTATCTGCCCGCTTTTCGCGTTGCGCTCTGGTGAGTTTTTGGAAACAGTCTTTTGGATTATCAGTTTTTTGTGTGTTTGGTGAACACCGAAGAGATCCCGTTTTTGTTTGTACTGGACTCACCTAATTTTTGTGTTAGATTAACACTGAAGATACCGTATTGTTTTTTCTCTGGACTCAGCTAACTTTTGTGTGGTACACCGAAGATCAAGTCACTTGGATTAATACTGGACCAGTCACCTCTCTGCCTCTGTGTGTTCGTTGGGCTAACTCTGATTTCTCTCTCTCTCCGTTTCCACCGGGAGTGAAAGCTGGGAGTATCTGCAGAGCCGCTTCAACGTCACTTGCCAATTCCTCACCTCTACCTACTGGGAGTATCTGCAGAGCCGCTACATCGTCACATGCCAGATCCCCGTTTGTTCGATTGCTGTACTTCATTCCATCTTGTGACTCTGTAAATAAATACGCCCTTGCTTTGGCTAACTCTGAACTTCCTCTCTGTGCCGTTGCGTTTGAGGTCGGTTACAAACCATAACACAAACTAACACACACACACTGTACTGTTTCAAAACAACACTGCTCTGTTCATTCTATTTTTTAAATACGTACATTATCTGTCTACATTTATTTAGACTAACATTATTTAAATATTGAGTGCAACTGTGGTTGATTACGTAATTCGGTGAGTTGGAACTATCTATGGGTTGGCGGGTCCCCACGGACATTTTAGCGTGTGGGACCTCCAGCTCAGCCAACGTTATCAGCTCCGGTAACGTTAGGAGGTGATGGCATGCAGTGGAAAAGCGGCAATAGTCCCGGTTGGAGTTAGTAAAACACAGTTGTATGTTAGCCTTCTTGGATGTTGAATAAACTCCTATCATTGTCTTTA
>NC_140181.1:7828484-7850984 GCF_963971535.1 Notolepis coatsorum | reverse complement strand
GAAACGCACATACATGGACGCGCGCACACACAAACAGCGCATAGGTGTTAATCACTGAGTGATCTAATATGCATATTCTTCAGCGCGAGAGGGGGGGGGGGTTGTGTTTCTCACTGTCTGTCGTTGATAATATAATCTGAAGAGGTCCTGCATTATTATTATTATCATTCTCGAGAATACACGGGACCCGACGGAACGTTAATTTATGTATTAAAAGTAGTCTAACATAGTCTTCATCCTCGCCGGCCCCGTGTATATACCCACATGGCGCTAAAACAACATAACTACTGTATGGCAGAGACAGAGTGCGTGTGTGTACGAGTTATGAGTTATCTCGCAGTTCATTCAAGCGCGCATCATGGTGATGACAGCTCTCTAGAGTAGAAAGGTGCGCTCACAGGGGCGTAGCTGGAGATTCTGGGCCCCATGAAAGAATCAATTTGTGGGCCCCCAATCTATTAAAAAATGTGGGGCCCCCAATCTATAAAAAAATGTGGGGCATTTGCTGGGCCCTTGGAATCATCCTAACCCCCCCCCCCCCCCCCAGCTACTCCCCTGCACACACACACACACACACACTCTCTCTCTCTCTCAAACAGAGAAATCAAAAGAAATCAGTACATTACAGAAGGAATTTCTTGTACAGTCTTGTACAGTGGGTGACAATATTGTCACAAGGAAAGATGAAATGACATACCTAGGTTTCATGTCTATCTATATCTCCCTCTCTCTCCCTCCATCTCTCCTCTGTATCTCCCTCTTTCTTTCTCTTCCTCTATATCCCTCTCTCTCCCCCTCTCCCTCTTTCTTTCTTTCTTTCTTTCTTTCTTTCTTTCTTTCTTTCTTTCTTTCTTTCTTTCTTTCTTTCTTTCTTTCTTTCTTTCTTTCTTTCTTTCTTTCTTTCTTTCTTTCTCTCTCTTCTCTATTATATTACTATTATATATCTATCTAAATATCTAAACCTCTGTCTATCTATGTGTGTATGCATGGCATCAAATCAAAGTGTGTGTTGCTGTAGGCCTGCCTGTATTGATCAGTCACACTATACCCCCATTCAGCCGTAATTGTTCCCTGCTGGGCCTTTGTTTCATGGTGTGAATTAGTCATTGACATTGACATTGACATCACATTGCATTCTGGGAAGGAGTGTAGTTCCCTTATCATTAGCTGAATTCACTGAATTCTCTTCAGAGGCTCCTGCTGCAAATTGGTAATGACTGTACCAGAATGTTTGATAGGACATTGATTAAAAACTATCGTCTCAAATTTGACAATTGATGGCTTATTTTGAAGGTATGAATCTGTAATTGTACATTATGTAACAAAAAAAAGAGAATATTCTGAGAAGGTGGAGCTAGAAACTCTAGACCTCAGTTTTTTTTTAACAGAACACAGTTTTTGCAAAGGTAGTATACCGAAAAGGCACCTTACAGTCCCCTCTACTGATGGCCCTGGTGGTAATGCCAGTGTCTGCTTTTTGTTGGATGAACTCATCCAATGGGGGAGGGGCAAGTCCATGCAGTAATTCTATTGGTGTAAGAGTAGTGACATATGAAAGAGACCAGTTGATAAAACAGTACTCAATGTGTGATAAAATCATTGAATGCAGAAACATCCTTGCAGCATTAACGTTAGGTTATGACTAGGGATGTCCCGATCGCCTTTTTTTGCTTCCGATCCGATCCCGATCATGTGATTTTAAATATCTATCGATCCGATCGTTTCCGATCCGATCTTTCACATTAGTAATCAATTTTGACGCATTTTTGTCAGAAACTGGCAGAGCGAGACAAGCCCATCTGTTGCCTATAATAGTCCGGGGCGCGAGAGCGGAGGCTTTTGTTATTACATTCACCCTGAGAAATGTGCTTCTGCTTCATATGAGAAATATTAAAAGTTTCAATATATGTTTGCACATTAGTATACATTCAGTGTTCGACTTACGTAATGGTCCATTCTGGTCTGAAACGCCGACGATAATCCTCAGTCACGTAACGTTATCCTCCAGGTGAAAAGTTAGTCTGAAAACTTCGCCTCCAGCCTGTCCTCCTTGCAAACATTGCAACTGGCTTGACTTTCTATTTTAAAATGCTTAGTTCCAAACCTCTGACATTAAGTCTAGCTGCTCAAGTCAGTGGATATTAACCGTGTTTCGGGAGCGACGTGTTGTACTGTTGTTGTTGTGATGTGGTCGAGCGTGTAGCGTGTAGCGTCTAAATTAAAGGGGTGTTTGTTGCAACGGTGAAAATTAAAGGGGAATGTGTTTGGTGTGGACAATTATTCTGCTCTGTGTGACAATAAATACATTAATGATGATATATTATATGTAATTTAAAACCAAAACTAAGGCCTCCGTATGAGTTTAAGACGTGGACATGGTCATGTTTGTTGAATAAAATTTTTCTTTTTTTGACTGCCGATTTTTATTATTATTTTTTCCCGATCCCCGAGCCTCTGAAAAGCACGTGATCGACGCCGATTCCGATCACGTGATCGGATCGGGACATCCCTAGTTATGACTATAACCAAGTTCTGTTAGTATAGCGACGCTCGGCATCACTAGTCTGCACTATCTCGCATATGTGCACGCGCACTGAATAAAGACCACAAATGTACCTTTAATCCCAATATTCGTCTGACCACACCCCTATCAGCTTACCCATATAAGCAGGGGTGGGGCCACCCACTCGCCTCCTTCCCAAGCTTTCGCCACAAGGCAAGGTCAAAGGCTGCAGCGGCGTCGGATGCCGAGCGTCGCTATACTAACAGAACTTGGTTATAGTCATAACCTAACGTTCTGTTTCGTATTAGCTCTCGCTCGGCATCACTAGTCTGCACAAGGGAGGCCGAGCGAGAGCCAACGGCCGACAAATACACCCCGCTGACAGCCCCCCACAACCATCAGAACAGGGAGGGCCGAGCCCCCCCGACCCACCCTAATGGAGGGCACCCCCCCTATTAGGGGCTTCACGGGAGGGCGACGGACCCAACCGTGCGAAGAGGCACTCAAGCAACTCAACGCACAGAGTGAGCAGACCGTGGCTTGACCCCACGACTACACACACGCACAACCCGCATGCCACCCGGGAACGAACGGAGGAACAACCTCGTTACTGCCCCCAGAATCACGGGGTCAAGGGAAAACCCAACCCCGTGGCAAGGCCGTAGCAGCGGAGCGCGAAGGAAGACCCAGACCCACCAAAAGGACTGGACTCCCTGGAATGGGGGCCCGGAGAAGTCCATGATGCCAGCATCAAGACCCCACCAGGTGGGCACGTACTGCCCCGCCCCCCACATCGCCAGCGTATTCGGACAAAGGCCCCTCAGCCGAGCGGGCCCCGTCCCCCCAATAGTACACCGCCTGGCACACTGACCCTGCAACAGGCAGTCAGCATGGCCGTAAGCACACAAAGAAGGTTAACCAACGGAAGCAGGCAGCGCACCGGGGAAAAACCAGGCAACAGGCTATTAACCCTAGCCTGGAGACTGCGGACGAGACAGGCGCCAGAGGGGACAGCTGAACACAGCCGCCCCGGCGGAAGGAGCATAAGCTGGCGGTGTTGCATGACCAAGCCTCCATTTAAAAACCCCCACCCAGAGGGGTCGAGGCAGAGAAGGCTGACACGATTGGCAGACGTCATGAACGTGCAGGGGCACCCTCAAACGGTGAACCCGGGAGTTGACACTGCTCCAACACACCAGGGAATCAACCACCTTGGTGTTACCCAATGCGGTGGTTGTTCCTATAACCCCTCAAGAAAAAACTCCAAAACACACCTGCGGGTATACACCGGCTATACCGCAGTACAAGTGTTTCAGTTTTCAAAAAAGGGTTAACCCAGGCCTACGGGTCGACGAAACATTACTTCGGACCGGGCCTGGCGGTACGGGAAGCACAGGGTCACCAGAGGAGGTCAAAGACCACCCCCACAGGCCCCTCTTCGCCATGTGTGAGAGAGGAGCGAAAAAGAATGAAGAACCAGCCCCTAAGCACACCGTACTTGGTATTCCCAGGCGGTCTCCCAACCAAGTACTAACCAGGACCAACCTGTGTAGCGGCCGAGATCCGACGAGATCGAGCGTGTACAGGATGGCATGGCCGTAAGCCATTACGACAGTGCTGAGTAAAAACGTACCCAACCAGGGTCTCCATAGCGCTTAACCCTGTGACACCCGGACCGACCTGGCATTTTCCCCCTGAAAAAAGCCCAAGTCCCTCAGGGTACCAGAACAGCAGATCTGCATCCCCGGCGGACAACGGGTTCAACTGATCCGGACCAGCGTGACCAGAACCAGTCCCGTGCCCTAACCACGCCGACATGCCTACTCCAGGAGAAAGGGCAGATATGCGTGTCGATCTTAACATGAAAAGAAGGCGCCACCCAGACGTTCGGGCGAACCGCGCCTGGTGGCCCACCCCCAGGGCGTGAGACCCCTCTACATATGTTCAGATCCATTCCGTCATCATCCCCCAGACATGAACGAGAATCCGTCGATAACCAACCCAGGTCGTGGGATGTGGTCGTCGGAAGAGGAAAAACCCCCATCTCAGTTGCTTTATAAAAACGCTGTTTTAACCTCAAGCAACCAAGGCGTGCCAGTCAGTCGCCTGTTTACAGCGAGCTAGCACTATACGTGCGTCGGGACACACCCCCATCAATGAACAGGCTATTTAAACCTGTCATTGAATCCCCAAGGCGCCCAGGGGAACGACAAGAGGGGTGTGACACTTCCTAACTCCAACACTTTTTGAATAGAAAAGAAGGAAGCACCAACAGTATGTATCCCAGTCTACACAGCCGGGGGTAAAAAAAAATCACATTTTTACATCCCACCACCCTCCCATAGGAAGGAGACGGGGATCCCCAGAGAGACTTCCCACGCGAGCTGTACAGATTGAAAAGAATATATTGCACCTTGAGCCATGTAAAAAATTGGTTTTAGGGCTCTCCGGGGAAGAGGCACTGAACACACTCAATAATCGAATTGAATCGAATACATACACAATAGAATAGGACACCTTCTAGAGGGTCCACTCACTTTGACAATCTGAGGAGGAAGGCTCTGTACTCTGATGGAGGCTCCCTCACATGGAAAGGAGGAGTCCGAACTCACAGAAGGCCCGAATAGGCGCTTGGTGAGGAGGAGCCCTGACCACCCCCCCGAAACAGATCCATCACATGGACCTGAACAGCACACGGAAGTCCTACCAACAGAGACGCGCACGGTGACGTACTCTATGGCGGGGGAATTTCTGCGGTGCACACGCCCAATATTCCAGGCCGTGGGACCAGGAAACTCCCTCCCCCCCCCCCCCCCCCGTAAAGTGCCGAACCGCAACGTGACAGGAACCTTGAAGGACAGGGGGTGTACCCCTGACCGACATAAACAAGGGGGAGAGGAAAGGTTACCAGTTCACCCCTTTACGAACCCACACCCATGATACGATGTAATGACAAAAAGAGAATATGACACAGTCATAGTCAGCTCTATGAAGCGTTTGACAGCTCCACACAGCGCATGAGCCAACCTGCTATCTGATTTTTACTAAGGAAAAAACACAGAATAGAGAGGGCTCTATCAAGAGCCCCGGTCCAACATACACATGTGCTTCTGTGGCCAGTCCAACCCAGTTGTAGGTCACATGACACACACAACCCATCATCACCTACAAAAAATGGCAAAAACACTCTACAGAGGAACGCCGTTTTTCATAATGAGAGAATACATAATTCGCGATTAGTATCGGCCACAGGCCTTGCTAAGCACACACGACAGCGACCAAACAATCTTTTCTTTTAGGAAAATAAAGTTTCTCCAGCAGTTTTAGCACAACCTCAGCAATCAAGCTAAGGGTTACATCGCATCCCTACCACACAAAAGACACAATGTAGTGCACAACATGTCTGATAGGAGGATGAAAAAGTCCCCAGGGAACCGGGGGGAAACACAATCCTCTTATTTTACCCTTAATACGGCCAGTTAAAACAGGAAAACCTGTTAATATGTGAACACACTGTTCATTGTCATCACAGGCTGAGAAAAGAACATTCTTTTACTCACTTGTCACTAAGCATAGCTTCATAGGTTAGTTACCTTAGTTGTGAGTACACGGTACATATAAACACACATGATGTTTCTCACACAACAACCAGATCATTTTCACATCTGTAACAACAACCCGATTTGCAGAAGCTAACTGCCAGTGACAAAAACAGTTCACACATAACTCGCGTCGTATCCTAAATGCATTGCAGCAACACACGTTTTGGGAAAACATTGTTATTCACAAAACATTTAGAAAGGTAAAACCAGAAGACGTGTTATAAGGTCTGGTCAAACCTTGTCCTACCCGGAACGTAGATCAGCGAAGTGCAGTCTCAAGACCCCGTAGACAACACAGCCGATCCTGTGTTGCTCGAACTGGGCAGCGTCGTCGCTCCAACCAGTCGCTACAGTCCTCTTTGTTGACGCAATCCCCGTCCAGGCTCAGGGCAGGGTCGACGAACATCCCCTGTCAAAGATGACGTCGTAGTCAAGAGTGTAAAACATGTTATAATCAAAGCACGTTCAACAGAGTAGCATTAAGCTAACGGTCGCCCCAACCGTCGGTCGCTACCGCCCCTGCTCGCGAGGAGCCGGAGCTACCCCGCGCTGGCCTTGTCCGATAGCAGCAAGCTAACGTTTCCTAGTGATCACAACCGGCTAGCGCTGCAGCTAACAGCTGACTGGCTAACAGTAGGCCCAACCTCTGTAGGCCACGCAGTGATCCCAGCAGGCTAACGCCGCAGCTAACAGCTGACTGGCTAACCGTAAGCTAAGCAGCTATCACCTGAACTTTGTACACAATGATATAACACTCACCCAGACAGGCCGCCGTTCTGAAACCCTCCTCACTTTTTAAGAGAAAAGAGAAACAAGATGTCAACACAGCTTTACAACGGTGATTTTACCAACACCCGACGGAATCAGCACAATACCAAACTGGCTTGTGTAGCTGACTTGAACATGGATCTTCCGCTATCGAACATCCATGCACATATCTCCTCGTGAAGGAATACTCTCATTTGGATATGAA
Source organism: Notolepis coatsorum (assembly GCF_963971535.1). Taxonomy (NCBI): domain Eukaryota; kingdom Metazoa; phylum Chordata; class Actinopteri; order Aulopiformes; family Paralepididae; genus Notolepis; species Notolepis coatsorum. Next base: position 7,843,906 of record NC_140181.1, on the reverse strand, counting down.
AGAAGGGGCTTAACACGGGACAGAGAGATATCCACTCGTCCAGAAAACACAGGGATCACCAGTGTTAATGGTCGCGGCCCACTAGTTAAACTAAAATGGCTTCAAACCAAGGTCTTCTGTCGTCTAGGAGACTGAACAAAGGACCCTAGCCTGGGGCCGGTTTTCATAAACATTGTCAAGTAGCCCCCATAGCAATAACAGACAAGTGGAGTCTGCCAGCAAACATAACTCACCAGAACCAGGAACCCACGCGTCTCACAACAGCGGCGCGTCCTACAGCCCAGCTGTGCCTTTACCGCAACCAGCACACAGCAAGGACTGCAGTTGGAAAAGCATGTAGCGGCACGAACTCCCAATACGAAAACCGGTGGAGGATTTTTAGAATGATCATCATCTTCCAGACACTCCAGTACGAAGACAATATCGCTGTATTTTCTCGAAAATAGTGAGAGAGAAAATAAAGATATGATGTCAACGTATCCTTGTTTCCCAAAGCTGCTCCTAATTCTTTCTTCCAGCATGGTGTCAAGTGTGGGGATCTACCGAGGCACTTCTTCCGTGTGGTGAAAGCGAGAAGGAGGCGAGTGGGTGGCCCCACCCCTGCTTATATGGGTAAGCTGATAGGGGTGTGGTCAGACGAATATTGGGATTAAAGGTACATTTGTGGTCTTTATTCAGTGCGCGTGCACATATGCGAGATAGTGCAGACTAGTGATGCCGAGCGAGAGCTAATACGAAACAGAACTGGTAGGCAGGGCCTGATCTGCCTGAAGTTTTCGATGTTAAACTTGACTGTATTTGTTACTTTCTTCACGTGACTACTACCACACTACCACACTACAGAATGTTAATCTTTCACTACCACACTACAGAAGGTTAACCTTTCACTACCACACTACAGAAGGTTAACCTTTCACTACCACACTACAGAAGGTTAACCTTTCACTACCACACTACAGAAGGTTAACCTTTCACTACCACACTACAGAAGGTTAACCTTTCACTACCACACTACAGAAGGTTAACCTTTCACTACCACACTACAGAAGGTTAACCTTTCACTACCACACTACAGAAGGTTAACCCTTTCACTACCACACTACATAAGGTTAACCTTTCACTACCACACTACAGAAGGTTAACCCTTTCACTACCACACTACAGAAGGTTAACCCTTTCACTACCACACTACAGAAGGTTAACCTTTCACTACCACACTACAGAATGTTAACCCTTTCACTACCACACTACAGAAGGTTAACACCTTCACTACCACACTACAGAAGATTAACCTTTCACTACTACACTACAGAAGGTTAACCCTTTCACTACCACACTACAGAAGATTAACCTTTCACTACCACACTACAGAAGGTTAACCTTTCACTACCAACCTACAGAAGGTTAACCCTTTCACTACCACACTACAGAAGGTTAACTCTTTCACTACCACACTACAGAAGGTTAACCTTTCACTACCACACTACACAAGGTTAACCTTTCACTACCAACCTACAGAAGGTTAACCCTTTCACTACCACACTACAGAAGGTTAACTCTTTCACTACCACACTACAGAAGGTTAACCTTTCACTACCACACTACACAAGGTTAACCTTTCACTACCACACTACAGAAGGTTAACCTTTCACTACCACACTACAGAAGGTTAACCTTTCACTACCACACTACAGAAGGTTAACCTTTCACTACCACACTACACAAGGTTAACCTTTCACTACCAACCTACAGAAGGTTAACCCTTTCACTACCACACTACAGAAGGTTAACTCTTTCACTACCACACTACAGAAGGTTAACCTTTCACTACCACACTACACAAGGTTAACCTTTCACTACCACACTACAGAAGGTTAACCTTTCACTACCACACTACATAAGGTTAACCCTTTCACTACCACACTACATACGGTTAACCTTTCACTACCACACTACAGAAGGTTAACCCTTTCACTACCACACTACAGACGGTTAACTCTTTCACTACCACACTACAGAAGGTTAACCCTTTCACTACCACACTACAGAAGGTTAACCCTTTCACTACCACACTACAGAAGGTTAACCTTTCACTACCACACTACAGAAGGTTAACCCTTTCACTACCACACTACAGAAGGTTAACCCTTTCACTACCACACTACAGAAGGTTAACCTTTCACTACCACACTACAGAAGCTTAACCTTTCACTACCACACTACAGAAGCTTAACCTTTCACTACCACACTACAGAAGGTTAACCCTTTCACTACTACCACACCACAGAAGGTTAACACCTTCACTACCACACTACAGAAGATTAACCATTCACTACCACACTACAGAAGGTTAACACCTTCACTACCACACTACAGAAGGTTAACTCTTTCACTACCACACTACAGAAGGTTAACTCTTTCACTACCACACTACAGAAGGTTAACCTTTCACTACCACACTACAGAAGGTTAACCTTTCACTACCACACTACAGAAGGTTAACCTTTCGCTACCACACTACAGAAGGTTAACCTTTTTCAACATCTAGCACCACTCGGCTGCAGACTCGCAGAACTCGCCACCGCTGTGTCAACATTTTGTTTAAATGAACTCTTATACCATAATGTTATCCTAAACTCTTGTAATGAACTAGCTTATAGACACGACACAACGATGTACTGAAATCTGACTACCACTATCCTCGTTACCATCCTTTATTAAGCAACAGAGATACCCCTCACAATCACACACAGACACACACACACACACACACACACACACACACACACGCACACACGCACACACACACGCACACACACGCACACACACACACGCACGCACGCACGCACGCACACACACACACACAACTGGGCCATCGTCTCACCGTGTGGAACGGTTACGGGCCAATGAAAATGTAGCGAGGCGGGCGGGGCGGGGCGAACGAAATGATACATGAACGGAGACACACGACACCTGCGGCCTGGTGTAGTTACCAGTAGGCGTGGGAATCACCAGAGGCCTCACGATACGATACTGTCACGATACTTGAGTCACGATACGATAGTATTGCGATACTAAATATATTGCGATATGCTGAGTATTGCTACATTAATATTGCAATATATTGCGATTTATTACCTTTTTTCAACTGTAAAAAGTAAAACTTTGTCAACAAGTTTTATCTAATAAAATAAAGTTCAGTCTGTTCATCTCACTTCAATAATTTTTATTCCAACTTAACTGAATACACACGTGTGCATGTGTGCGTGTGTGTGTGGACTACTGTACTATTACAGGTATTGAAATGAACAATGCAACTTCCTTATACAAAAAAAAATACAATTTCTTTATTTTTTTATTTTCTTTTATAAATAATTAAATATCGATACAGTATCGCCACGCAAAGTATCGCGATACTACTACGTATCGATATTTTCCCCCACCACTAGTTACTAGGGTTGGGTAGTGTTCACATTTGAACCCAACGGTACCCAACGGTACCTTTTTTCTGTACTTTAGTCTCTAAAAATGTAATCTACCTACCTCACTTGTAAAAGAAAACGTGTCCAAACTTCTAATTGTTTATTATCATTATTATTTATTTAGAACAATTTGTTAATATATATATATATATATATTATATACATTATACACACATATCTTTAAATAAAAAAGTATGTTTTACAAAATAACAAGTATAAAACAATTAAACAAACCACTCTAGCAGCAATGAACTATTCTGTGGTACTAAAAGTTACACATCTATATATTTAAATAAATAAATAAACGTATTGTATTTTACAAAATAACAAGTATAATAAAATTATTAAACAAACCACGCAAGAGACAACAATATAAAACAATAAATTTGGCACCGGTGGATCTCACGTGAATCGGTGCTCTCGGTAGTACCGACGTGATTCGGTCGATACCCTTAAAAGTACCGGATTCGGTCCCCATCCCTAGTGGTTACACACACCGCTGTTACCCAGGTGCATCACTCAGCTCTAGTGTGGTGTAGTTACACACACCGCTGTTACCCAGGTGCATCACTCAGCTCTAGTATGGTGTAGTTACACACACCGCTGTTACCCAGGTGCATCACTCAGCTCTAGTGTGGTGTAGTTACACACACTGCTGTTACCCAGGTGCATCACTCAGCTCTAGTGTGGTGTAGTTACACACACTGCTGCTACCCAGGTGCATCACTCAGCTCTAGTGTGGTGTAGTTACACACACTGCTGTTACCCAGGTGCATCACTCAGCTCTAGTGTGGTGTAGTTACACACACTGCTGCTACCCAGGTGCATCACTCAGCTCTAGTGTGGTGTAGTTACACACACCGCTGCTACCCAGGTGCATCACTCAGCTCTAGTGTGGTGTAGTTACACACACTGCTGCTACCCAGGTGCATCACTCAGCTCTAGTGTGGTGTAGTTACACACACTGCTGCTACCCAGGTGCATCACTCAGCTCTAGTATGGTGTAGTTACACACACCGCTGTTACCCAGGTGCATCACTCAGCTCTAGTGTGGTGTAGTTACACACACTGCTGCTACCCAGGTGCATCACTCAGCTCTAGTGTGGTGTAGTTACACACACTGCTGCTACCCAGGTGCATCACTCAGCTCTAGTGTGGTGTAGTTACACACACTGCTGCTACCCAGGTGCAGCACTCAGCTCTAGTGTGGTGTAGTTACACACACTGCTGCTACCCAGGTGCATCACTCAGCTCTAGTGTGGTGTAGTTACACACACTGCTGCTACCCAGGTGCATCACTCAGCTCTAGTGTGGTGTAGTTACACACACTGCTGTTACCCAGGTGCATCACTCAGCTCTAGTGTGGTGTAGTTACACACACTGCTGCTACCCAGGTGCATCACTCAGCTCTAGTGTGGTGTAGTTACACACACTTTCTGCTTTAATGCAGAATGCTCATTTGGGGACTTCAATGAAGTTATTATTAGAAGCATAGATTATGGTGGGCTTTGCCCAGCATCGGATAATATTTTTTTGTAGTTCAAGATAATAGGGCTGACCCCCATTAGTCGAATAGTCGACTAATCGATCGAAAGGAGCCGTAGTCGACTGCCAACCTCTTAGTCGAATACAAAAATAGAATAGAATAGAATATTTTTTTTACAAAATATTTTCTTTTATCATTCTTTCCAAAAGAAAAGAGGCCTAGAAGCGTGGCTAACGCTAATGGCACGCATACCAGAGGCTAACTGCCTACGAAAACAGGCACAGAGGCACTGAAAGAGGATTTCACCCGTCTAATGAACACACTAGACTAGACAAATATCAAGATGTATCCATCAGTGGACCAATTGCATGCTTTTGCAGAGGACAAGAAGCCTTCAGTCGACTCCTTCAGACATTAAGCACCCCTCCACAGCCCAAATGGAATGATTACATTTCTTTTTTTATAAAATTATTATATATATATATATTTTTTTTATAGTCGACTAATAGTCGACTGTCGGCTAATTTTGGCGACTACAAATTGACTATACAAATCCTTAGTCGGGGACAGCCCTAGTACACACACAGACAGAGACACACACACGCACGCACACACACACACACACCGCGAAACGAAACCTATTAAGTGTGCCGCACGTTCACGTCAACGTTCACGCGCACAATACACGCTTACCTGGGATTTTACTTGATTCAACAACAACAAAGCAGTCGGGCGATGGCAAGCCGAAAACGGTCGCAAGTGTTGTTACTGGTTACGGATTCTGATTGTGATTGTAGTTCTGTTTCGTATTAGCTCTCGCTCGGCATCACTAGTCTGCACTATCTCGCATATGTGCACGCGCACTGAATAAAGACCACATGCCGACGATACTCAACTCTTCCTCTCCTTCCCTCCCTCAGATATCCACGTCTCTGAGCGGATCTCGGCCTGTCTGTCCGACATCTCAGCCTGGATGACGTCCAACCACCTCAAACTGAACCTAAGCAAAACAGAATTGCTCCACCTGCCGGCCAAATCCTCCCCCCTAACCGACCTTTCAATCACAGTTGAGAATGCAGCTGTGACTGCGTCCCCGACCGCCAAGAACCTTGGTGTTGTCCTCGACGACCAGTTGAACTTCTCTGCTCACATCGCAGCGACGACCAGAACCTGCCGATTCCTCCTGAGCAACGTCAGAAGGATACGCCCCTTCCTGACAAAAGAAGCCACCCAACTCCTCGTCCAATCAACAGTCATCTCCCGCCTCGACTACTGCAATGCACTGCTCGCTGGCCTCCCGGCCACTGCCACTAAGCCTCTTCAACTCATTCAGAACGCAGCAGCCCGCCTGATCTCAAACCTACCGAAGTCGGCCCATGTCACCCCACTTCTTAGGGACCTGCACTGGCTCCCCATTGCTGCACGAATCCGCTTCAAGGCCCTCGACCTAGCATACCGTGCGGCAAAGGGAACCGCTCCCGCCTACCTCCGGTCAATGGTCTCTAACTACACACCCTCAAGACCCCTACGCTCTGCATCTTCTGGCCGCCTCAGACCTACTCCTATCCAAGCTCCGGGAGGGTCATCAAAGAGAAGTCGCCTATTCTCAGTCCTTGCCCCACAATGGTGGAATGAACTACCCACCCCAGTTAGGACAGCCGAATCACGTCCAATCTTTCGCCGTCGACTAAAGACGCACTTCTTCAACCATTATCTGAATAAAAAAAAAAAAAAAAAAAAAACAATAAAAAAAATCTAACCCTAACTAACCGTACTGTCATGCACTTGTCCTAATAAACTAACCTACACTGTAGCACTCAACACTTTGATGAACATTGTTGCTCAGCTGATAGAGTTGTGCCCTTCCTGATGGCTTGTCGTACAGAACTTGTAAGTCGCTTTGGATAAAAGCGTCAGCTAAATGACTAAATGTAAATGTAAATGTAAATGTACCTTTAATCCCAATATTCGTCTGACCACACCCCTATCAGCTTACCCATATAAGCAGGGGTGGGGCCACCCACTCACCTCCTTCTCGCTTTCACCACAAGGAAGAAGTGCCTCGGTAGATCCCCACACTTGACACCATGCTGGAAGAAAGAATTAGGAGCAGCTTTGGGAAACAAGGATACGTTGACATCATATCTTTATTTTCTCTCTCACTATTTTCGAGAAAATACGGCGATATTGTCTTCGTACTGGAGTGTCTGGAAGATGATGATCATTCTAAAAATCCTCCACCGGTTTTTGTATTGGGAGTTCGTGCCGCTACATGCTTTTCCAACTGCAGTCCTTGCTGTGTGCTGGTTGCGGTAAAGGCACAGCTGGGCTGTAGGACGCGCCGCTGTTGTGAGACGCGGTGGGTTCCTGGTTCTGGTGAGTTATGTTTTGCTGGCAGGCTCCACTTGTCTGTTAGTGCTATGGGGGCTACTTGACAATGTTTATGAAAACCGGCCCCAGGCTAGGGTCCTTTGTTCAGTCTCCTAGACGACAGAAGACCTTGGTCTGAAGCCATTTTAGTTTAACTAGTGGGCCGCGACCATTAACACTGGTGATCCCTGTGTTTTCTGGACGAGTGGATATCTCTCTGTCCCGTGTTAAGCCCCTTCTTTCATATCCAAATGAGAGTATTCCTTCACGAGGAGATATGTGCATGGATGTTCGATAGCGGAAGATCCATGTTCAAGTCAGCTACACAAGCCAGTTTGGTATTGTGCTGATTCCGTCGGGTGTTGGTAAAATCACCGTTGTAAAGCTGTGTTGACATCTTGTTTCTCTTTTCTCTTAAAAAGTGAGGAGGGTTTCAGAACGGCGGCCTGTCTGGGTGAGTGTTATATCATTGTGTACAAAGTTCAGGTGATGGTGTTCAGGTGCTTAGCTTACGGTTAGCCAGTCAGCTGTTAGCTGTGGCGTTAGCCTGCTGGGATCACTGCGTGGCCTACAGAGGTTGGGCCTACTGTTAGCCAGTCAGCTGTTAGCTGCGGCGCTAGCCGGTTGTGATCACTAGGAAACGTTAGCTTGCTGCTATCGGACAAGGCCAGCGCGGGGTAGCTCCGGCTCCTCGCGCGCCGCCGTGCGCTTCCCTCTGGTCGCGTGCGCCGTTCGCTCGGCGTCTCGCGAGCAGGGGCGGTAGCGACCGACGGTTGGGGCGACCGTTAGCTTAATGCTACTCTGTTGAACATGCTTTGATTATAACATGTTTTACACTCTTGACTACGACGTCATCTTTGACAGGGGATGTTCGTCGACCCTGCCCTGAGCCTGGACGGGGATTGCGTCAACAAAGAGGACTGTAGCGACTGGTTGGAGCGACGACGCTGCCCAGTTCGAGCAACACAGGATCGGCTGTGTTGTCTACGGGGTCTTGAGACTGCACTTCGCTGATCTACGTTCCGGGTAGGACAAGGTTTGACCAGACCTTATAACACGTCTTCTGGTTTTACTTTTCTAAATGTTTTGTGAATAACGATGTTTTCCCAAAACGTGTGTTGCTGCAATGCATTTAGGATACGACGCGAGTTATGTGTGAACTGTTTTTGTCACTGGCAGTTAGCTTCTCCGTGCAAATCGGGTTGTTGTTACAGATGTGAAAATTATCTGGTTGTTGTGTGAGAAACATCATGTGTGTTTATATGTACCGTGTACTCACAACTAAGGTAACTAACCTATGAAGCTATGCTTAGTGACAAGTGAGTAAAAGAATGTTCTTTTCTCAGCCTGTGATGACAATGAACAGTGTGTTCACATATTAACAGGTTTTCCTGTTTTAACTGGCCGTATTAAGGGTAAAATAAGAGGATTGTGTTTCCCCCCGGTTCCCTGGGGACTTTTTCATCCTCCTATCAGACATGTTGTGCACTACATTGTGTCTTTTGTGTGGTAGGGATGCGATGTAACCCTTAGCTTGATTGCTGAGGTTGTGCTAAAACTGCTGGAGAAACTTTATTTTCCTAAAAGAAAAGATTGTTTGGTCGCTGTCGTGTGTGCTTAGCAAGGCCTGTGGCCGATACTAATCGAGAATTATGTATTCTCTCATTATGAAAAACGGCGTTCCTCTGTAGAGTGTTTTTGCCATTTTTTGTAGGTGATGATGGCTTGTGTGTGTCATGTGACCTACAACTGGGTTGGACTGGCCACAGAAGCACATGTGTATGTTGGTCCGGGGCTCTTAGAGAGCCCTCTCTATTCTGTGTTTTTTCCTTAGTAAAAATCAGATAGCAGGTTGGCTCATGCGCTGTGTGGAGCTGTCAAACGCTTCATAGAGCTGACTATGACTGTGTCATATTCTCTTTTTGTCATTACATCGTATCATGGGTGTGGGGTCGTAAAGGGGTGAACTGGTAACCTTTCCTCTCCCCCTTGTTTCTGTCGGTCAGGGGTACACCCCCTGTCCTTCAAGGTTCCTGTCACGTTGCGGTTCGGCACGTTATGGGGTGGGGGGGGGGGGGGGCGGGGAGGGAGTTTCCTGGTCCCACGGCCTGGAATATTGGGCGTGTGCACCGCAGAAATTCCCCCGCCATAGAGTACGTCACCGTGCGCGTCTCTGTTGGTAGGACTTCCGTGTGCTGTTCAGGTCCATGTGATGGATCTGTTTCGTGGGGGTGGTCAGGGCTCCTCCTCACCAAGCGCCTATTCGGGCCTTCTGTGAGTTCGGACTCCTCCTTTCCATGTGAGGGAGCCTCCATCAGAGTACAGAGCCTTCCTCCTCAGATTGTCAAAGTGAGTGGACCCTCTAGAAGGTGTCCTATTCTATTGTGTATGTATTCGATTCAATTCGATTATTGAGTGTGTATGGGTTCAGTGCCTCTTCCCCGGAGAGCCCTAAAACCAATTTTTTACATGGCTCAAGGTGCAATATATTCTTTTCAATCTGTACAGCTCGCGTGGGAAGTCTCTCTGGGGATCCCCGTCTCCTTCCTATGGGAGGGTGGTGGGATGTAAAAATGTGAACAATTTTTACCCCCGGCTGTGTAGACTGGGATACATACTGTTGGTGCTTCCTTCTTTTCTATTAAAAAAGTGTTGGAGTTAGGAAGTGTCACACCCCTCTTGTCGTTCCCCTGGGCGCCTTGGGGATTCAATGACAGGTTTAAATAGCCTGTTCATTGATGGGGGTGTGTCCCGACGCACGTATAGTGCTAGCTTGCTGTAAACAGGCGACTGACTGGCACGCCTTGGTTGCTTGAGGTTAAAACAGCGTTTTTATAAAGCAACTGAGATGGGGGTTTTTCCTCTTCCGACGACCACATCCCACGACCTGGGTTGGTTATCGACGGATTCTCGTTCATGTCTGGGGGATGATGACGGAATGGATCTGAACATATGTAGAGGGGTCTCACGCCCTTGGGGTGGGCCACCAGGCGCGGTTCGCCCGAACGTCTGGGTGGCGCCTTCTTTTCATGTTAAGATCGACACGCATATCTGCCCTTTCTCCTGGAGTAGGCATGTCAGCGTGGTTAGGGCACGGGACTGGTTCTGGTCACGCTGGTCCGGATCAGTTGAACCCGTTGTCCGCCGGGGATGCAGATCTGCTGTTCTGGTACCCTGAGGGACTTGGGCTTTTTTCAGGGGGAAAAATGCCAGGTCGGTCCGGGTGTCACAGGGTTAACGTTTTTACTCAGCACTGTCGTAATGGCTTACGGCCATGCCATCCTGTACATGCTCGATCTCGTCGGATCTCGGCCGCTACACAGGTTGGTCCTGGTTAGTACTTGGTTGGGAGACCGCCTGGGAATACCAAGTACGGTGTGCTTAGGGGCTGGTTCTCCATTCTTTTTCGCTCCTCTCTCACGTATGGCGAAGAGGGGCCTGTGGGGGTGGTCTTTGACCTCCTCTGGTGACCCTGTGCTTCCCGTACCGCCAGGCCCGGTCCGAAGTAATGTTTCGTCGACCCGTAGGCCTGGGTTAACCCTTTTTTGAAAACTGAAACACTTGTACTGCGGTATAGCCGGTGTATACCCGCAGGTGTGGTTTGGAGTTTTTTCTTGAGGGGTTATAGGAACAACCACCGCATTGGGTAACACCAAGGTGGTTGATTCCCTGGTGTGTTGGAGCAGTGTCAACTCCCGGGTTCACCGTTTGAGGGTGCCCCTGCACGTTCATGACGTCTGCCAATCGTGTCAGCCTTCTCTGCCTCGACCCCTCTGGGTGGGTTTTTTTAAATGGAGGCTTGGTCATGCAACACCGCCAGCTTACGCTCCTTCCGCCGGGGCGGCTGTGTTCAGCTGTCCCCTCTGGCGCCTGTCTCGTCCGCAGTCTCCAGGCTAGGGTTAATAGCCTGTGCCTGGTTTTTCCCCGGTGCGCTGCCTGCTTCCGTTGGTTAACCTTTTTTGTGTGCTTACGGCCATGCTGACTGCCTGTTGCAGGGTCAGTGTGCCAGGCGGTGTACTATTGGGGGGACGGGGCCCGCTCGGCTGAGGGGCCTTTGTCCGAATACGCTGGCGATATGGGGGGCGGGGCACTACGTGCCCGCCTGGTGGGGTCTTGATGCTGGCATCATGGACTTCTCCGGGCCCCCATTCCAGGGAGTCCAGTCCTTTTGGTGGGTCTGGGTCTTCCTTCGCGCTCCACTGCTACGGCCTTGCCACGGGGTTGGGTTTGCCCTTGACCCCGTGATTCTGGGGGCAGTAACGAGGTTGTTCCTCCGTTCGTTCCCGGGTGGCATGCGGGTTGTGCGTGTGTGTAGTCGTGGGGTCAAGCCACGGTCTGCTCACCCTGTGCGTTGAGTTGCTTGAGTGCCTCTTCGCACGGTCGGGTCCGTCGCCCTCCCGTGAAGCCCCTAATAGGGGGGGTGCCCTCCATTAGGGTGGGTCGGGGGGGCTCGGCCCTCCCTGTTCTGATGGTTGTGGGGGGCTGTCAGCGGGGTGTATTTGTCGGCCGTTGGCTCTCGCTCGGCCTCCCTTGTGCAGACTAGTGATGCCGAGCGAGAGCTAATACGAAACAGAACGTTAGGTTAACCAAGTTCTGCAGCCTTTGACCTCGCCTTGTGGCGAAAGCTTGGGAAGGAGGCGAGTGGGTGGCCCCACCCCTGCTTATATGGGTAAGCTGATAGGGGTGTGGTCAGACGAATATTGGGATTAAAGGTACATTTGTGGTCTTTATTCAGTGCGCGTGCACATATGCGAGATAGTGCAGACTAGTGATGACGAGCGTCGCTATACTAACAGAACTTGGTTACAGTCATAACCTAACGTTATTTATATTGCGTGGTTTTGTTTAATCGTTTTATACTTATACCTTGTAAAGCAAAAAAAATTATCCAAACTTCAAATGATTTATTATCATTATTATTTATTTTGAACTATTTGTTAATATATAATATATATATATATATACACACATATCTTTAAATAAGAAATTATGTTTTACAAAATAACAAGTATAAAACGATTAAACAAACCACTCTAGCAGCAATGAATTATTCTGCGTAGCATAATAATAGCATTTTTAGAGAGTAAAGTACAGAAAAAAGGTATCGGTTCTGTAGTGAAGCTCTTGGTGGTTAGGAAATGTAGTCAACAACACGGGGTGTCTAGTCAGGACACGGGAGGCAGGAACGTTCTTTGATGAGTTTTATTATCAATGGTCAGACAGATGCACAGGCAATTTCTACTTCTATTTCCCATTAACACGGTGGGAGTGTGTGAGAGTGTGTGTGTGGTCCTAAACGGGGAGGAAACAAAGACATCAGCGTTACTAATACTTATTAGTCAGTCTGTTATATACTATACAATATACTGTTGCTACAAGTAACATAAACCTCACGAGTGGAACTACCAATGGGGATAAGCAGTGCTTTACCTGTACTAGTTACAGGGATAAACTGTGCTAAACAGATACTAAATACTATAATCAACAACATAGATTATACCCAATAGGCTAGATTATCACTATAAACATACTGGTAAATTGCTTCCTAAACAGCTGGTGGAATTATAACATTAGTATAAGCCTTAACCATATAAATCACCAACAATAACTAAGCGTCCTCATTATGCACATATTTAACACTTACTTGTGATCAGGGACGCACACATAAACTGAAGGAATCACTAAAGCCCACTAGTATATAGATGCTGGCTATCGACTGACATGTCTAGACATGTCTGAGGCATCCAGCTGCAGAACAGCAGAGCAGCCCCCCACAGCCTTTATGTCTGAGAGGCGTCCAGCTGCAGAACAGCAGAACAGCACCCCACAGTCCTTATGTCTGCCCAGTCCTTGGGCCTTTTGTACAGGTTCATAGGTACTAGTCTCTGTATATAGACGTTATGGTGTGTAGTGATTCAGGACGAGTCTTCTTCTTCTCTGTATATAGAGACGTTATGGTGTGTAGTGATTCAGGAGGAGTTCTTCTTCTTCTCTGTATATAGAGACGTTATGGTGTGTAGTGATTCAGGACGAGTCTTCTTCTTCTCTGTATATAGAGACGTTATGGTGTGTAGTGATTCAGGAGGAGTTCTTCTTCTTCTCTGTATATAGAGACGTTATGGTGTGTAGTGATTCAGGACGAGTCTTCTTCTCTGTATATAGAGACGTTATGGTGTGTAGTGCAGTGGAGGTTTCTCTATGACAACACGTGAAACACAAATTCACTCATAATTCATAATTATTATTAATTTACATATATATATACATTTATTTTATTTATATATATATATAAAAAAAAATATTTTTTTAATTATTATTATTTTATATTTTTTTATTAGAAAAGTTTTCCTCTGTAAAAAAAATGTCAGTGAATTTTTTCTTTTTAAAAAATGGCCAAAATTGACAGCTCTGAGCAGGCCTGCACTGCAGTAATGACTGCAGTAATTATTCGTGAAGAAAACTTCACAGGTGTGACCCAATGTTATATAAATAATAAATAACAGCCAATCGAAATAGGCTATTAACTTCGCCTAAGCACGGTCTGTGCAGTTAAACTCTCGCCATTGAATGGAGGATTGAATGATTGACAGCCCTTGCCATCCAATACATGGAGGTTGAATATGATTGGCAGCCTTGCAAATCCAATCAGAGATTGCTGCATTGCAAAGTCAAAACGGGTCCATCTGCAGGGTAGGTTTAGCTCTGGCCAATCTCAAGTTTCTCAAGTTTCTTTATTAGTTGTCATACAGAAGTACAGAATACTTTTATACAAAATGTAACTGAAATAAGCATTTTGTATAAAAGTATTCTGTACTTCTGTATGACAATTAATAAAGAAACTTGAGAAACTTGAGATTGGCCAGAGCTAAACCTAACCTCCGACCCTGCAGATGGACCCATTTTGACTGTTTGAAAGAGCAAGGAAGTAGTTTAGTTGTTGTTTAGTAGAAGTAAGCTGTACAGCTATAACAAGTAAAGTCAGGCTAAATTAAACTTTGCGCCAACATTAGGACCGAAGTATAAACCAGCAACTGAGCAACATGAAGAAGTGGATCAGAAAAAACGTTGTGGATGAAAAAGTAAGTAGGCTAGTGTTTGTAAAAGCTTGTATGCTAACAGTAGCTAGCCATCTTAGCCTACATCACAATGATAATCACCAAGCTAACTTACTGTACACACTGTAGGGCTGGGCAATTAATCAAAACAGAATCGCGATATCGATTCATAGACCTATGCAATCTCATTTCTAAGTTATGACTATTTTTTTTTATTACATTTTTTTATTTTTTTTATTTTTTTTTTACTTTTTAAATTATTTTATCTGGGTTGAACATGATTTGTGGAACTCCCTCTGGTGTTGTGGTCGTGGTATTCACTGACCTTTGGGAAGTATTCCGACATGCACATGGGTATCTTAGTGGTGTAGTGTATCTTGTAGACCAGGCCCATTGCAAGTTGCTGTACTCTGTCGTCTACTCTCTAAGCCATCCTAGGTTGTCAAAGTGGGCAGGGGTGAGGTGGGTTTTAGGAGTAAGGTCAAGCAGTAGTCTGACCAGTTTGTTTTGTGATGTTTGTAATCTTGTTTTTAGTGCCTTTGAGGTGCTTTGGTACCATGAGGTGCAAGCATAGTCGTAGTACCCTTGAATGAGTGCTCCTGTTAGAGTCTTCAAGGTATTCTTGTTTACCAGAGAGGAGATCCGGTACAGGAATCTAGTTTGTTGGTTGACTTAGTTTTATTACATTGGATCCCATTTTGTCACAGGAATGATTTGCCTCTATAGGATGGAACCCAGGTAGGGAATTTCATCTTTCCTTTTAAGATAAGATAAGATATTCCTTTATTGATCCCCTTGGGGAAATTCAGGCATCATAGCAGCATGGGGGAAGGGGGGGGGGGGGGTACAGGTAGTGAAAACAACACAAGCAGTGTAAACAAATAGGTCAATATAATTTACTATCTAACTAACTGAAATATATTTTCACAGTGTCACATAAGGTGCAGTATGCATAAGGTAGTGTTATAATTTACTATCTAACTAACTGAAATATACATTATTCATTATTCACAGTATCACAGTATCCAC
>NC_140181.1:7800984-7825984 GCF_963971535.1 Notolepis coatsorum | reverse complement strand
AGGAAAGGCAGGGAAAAGAGAAGAGCAGGAACGAGGTTTAGGTCTCGTTAGGGATGTCCCGATCCGATCACGTGATCGGGATCGGGGCCGATCACGTGATTTTCCGACGATCGGGATCGGCAAAAAATAAAAATCGTTTTTTTTTTTCAACAAACGTGACCATGTTCATGTCTTAAACTCATACTGAGGCCTTAGTTTTGGTTTTAAATTGCATATCATCATTCATTTATTTATTGTCACACAGAGCAGAAGAATTTTGCCAAAACAAACCAATAGTATCCAGCTGCAGAACGGCAGACCAGCCACACTCTCAGACCCAAACGCATTTCCTTTGATTTAATTATACATCAAATGATTTATGTCAAGGATTGCAATGCCTCGCTTGAATGAAGTTCAGTTCTTTTCACGTCAACATTCAGGGTGAATGTAATGTGAGAAATTGGGATAAAAAAAAAATATATAATTTGATCGGATTGGGAAAGATCGGTATCGGTAGATACTCAAAATCACATGATCGGGATCGGGAGCAAAAAAAAGGGATCGGGACATCCCTAGTTCTCGTTTTCCAAAACGAGTGTCGTAGTGAATAATACATGTTATACCGACTGTGGGAACGATGTAGTGAGGTAAGGTAAGGTAAGGTAATTTATTTATATAGCACGTTTAAAAGCACAAGAGCCAACCAAAGTGCTGTACAGTCAAAGCTTAAAATCAATGTCCTAATATAAAATACACAAATACAAAAATACAAAAAGGCACAGCAGGACAAGACAGTACATTCAGAGAGTAGGACAGTAGGACAACACACGGATAGGGGAACACAAAGTACAGTAGCACACAGGGGACAGAGGAGCATAAGAAGAGATACAAGAGGGAGGGGGCAGGATAAAATTACATGGGAGTGTGTGAGTTAGAGTGTGGGAGAATCAGGGTTTATTGAAGGCCAGGGAATAGAAGTGGGTTTTTAGACGGGCCTTAAATGTCTCCAGTGAGGGGGCAGATCGGATCTCCAGGGGAAGCTGGTTCCATAGCTTGGGGGCCACGGCCTTGAAGGAGCGATCGCCTCTCTTTTTGAGTCTGGTGCGGGGGGGGACCAGCCGAGCCTGGTTGGAGGATCTTAGTGACCTGGGTGCTGCGTAGGGGGTGATGAGCTCTGTGATGTAAAGGGGTGCTGCACCCGATAGTGCTTTAAAGGTGAGGAGGAGGATTTTGAAGTCTATTCTAAGTGGGACTGGGAGCCAGTGTAGGGAGGCTAGGACTGGTGTGATGTGCTCTCTCTTTCTGGTGCCGGTGAGGAACCTAGCTGCAGAGTGCTGGACCATTTTGAGGCGGGACATGGCTGCCTGACTGATGCCGGTGTAGAGGGCATTGCAGTAGTCAAGGCGTGATGTGATGAATGCATTGACTACCGTTTCCAGGTCGACGGGTGAAAGGATTGGTTTTATTTGACTGATGTTGCGGAGTTGAAAGAAGCATGATTTGACTACGGCATTTACCTGCCGGTCGAATTTGAGCTCTGGGTCAAAGATTACACCCAGGCTCTTGACGTGGGGTTTGAGGTGGGTGGAGAGTTGTCCTAGGCTGTTGGAGAGTGTTTTGGTGGAAGAGGGGGGGGCAAACAAAATGATCTCCGTTTTATTTTCATTTAGCTGTAAGAAGTTGAGGGCCATCCAGCTTTTTATGTCCCTGAGACAGTTTTTAAGAGAGTCTAGGTTAGCTGTGTCAGAGGGGTTGAGGGGAAGGTAGATTTGAGAGTCATCGGCATAAAAGTGATATGAAATGTTGTGTTTCTGGATGATTTCGGCCAGAGGGAGCATGTAGATGGAGAAGAGTATGGGGGCCAGGATGGAACCTTGGGGGACCCCATACGGTAGACTAGCTGTGGGGGAGGAGTGTCCACCCAAACTGACCGAAAAGGAGCGGCCGCTCAAGTAGGATGCGAACCAGTTTAGGGCAGACCCCCCAATACCTAGCCTGTGTTCGAGACGATGGACCAGGGTGGAGTGGTGGACCGTGTGGAACGCGGCAGAGAGGTCCAGGAGGAGGAGCATGGCACAGCTACCTGAGTCGATGGTGACAAGCAGGTCATTGTAGATTTTGACTAGCGCTGTCTCAGTGCTGTGCCCTGCCCTGAAACCTGACTGGAATTTGTCTAGGAGGTTGTTGTGATGTAGGAAGGGGAGGAGCTGTGCCAGGACAGCCTTTTCTAAAATCTTAGATAAGAAGGGTAGTTTGGATATGGGTCTGTAATTATTGAAAAGAGCAGGGTCTAGGTTAGGTTTTTTTTAGGAGGGGCTCAACCATGGCGTGCTTAAGGGCGGAGGGAACAGAGCCAGATTCCAGAGAGCTGTTTATGATAGACAAAATACTGGGGCCTACTATGTCCATGGAGTCTTTTAGAAGATGGGTAGGGAGGGCATCAAGGGGGGATGTGACAGTCCGCATGCCTGCCACCAGCTCTCTGAGAATAGTTAGAGAGATGGGTTGGAAGTTGTTCAAAAGAGCTGGGCAGGGGGGCTGGGTAGGAGGGGGGGTGGAGGAGGACGATGAGATGGCTAATCTAATGGTTTCCACCTTCCTAATGAAGAAGTTTAGGAATTCTTCACATTTGGAGGGGGAGGCATCAGGGCAGGGGGCGGGAGGAGGGGAGGTGAAAGAGTTAATGGTCGAAAAAAGGACTCTGGGATTGTGACAATTTTTGGCAATTATTTCTGAGAAGTGCCTTTCTCTCGCCACCTTAACTGCCTCTTGATACTGTTTGAGGTGATGTTTAAGGATCTCATAGTGGATCTGCAGTTTATTGTGTTTCCACCTGCGCTCGGCCTGTCTGCACTGTCTCCTTAAAGCTCTGGTGTTCTCATCAAGCCAGGGCTGAGATCTAGGTCTGGGCCTTTTGAGTTTAAGGGGGGCGACAGAGTCGAGTATGGAGGAGCATGAGGAATTGAACATTGAGATAAGGATCTCAGTGCTGTGCTGGGCAGGAGAGGCCTCAATACTGCAGGTGTTAGGGGCAGCTATATAGGCATCACGGAACTTAATGGCAGTGGAGGGGTTAATGTGGCGAGAGGAACGCGCTGGGACAATAGCTTTGGAAATGGGGACAAAACACAGAGCATCAAAAGAGATCAGTGAATGGTCTGAGAGGACTGGGTCATCTATTTCCATGTTGTCGATGGAGAAACCTGCTGTTAAAACTAAATCTAAAATGTGGCCGAGTTTGTGTGTTGGGGAATTAACATGTAGGCTAAAATTAAGAGACTCAATTAAGTGCAGGAATTCCTTCACATGGGGTTTATTTGGGCAGCATACGTGAACATTAAAATCGCCGAGCAGTAAAACTTTATCATAGCTGGGCATTGTCTGTGATAGGAGAACGGACAGTTCAGAGATAAAGTCACTTAGTGAGTTGCCAGGGGGACGGTAGACCAGGATAATCAGTAGTGGATTCAGGAGTCCGACTTTGATTAGCTGCACTTCAAAACTCTTGACAGGATCCGATTTTAGAGCGAGACAATTAAAATGTTTTTTTAAAAACAGCAGCTATGCCGCCTCCTGTGAGACGAGGGGTGTTAATAAAGTCGCAGTCCGGGGGACAAAGTTGAATGAGAGGAGTAGGCTGCTCACCAGTCCGTATCCACGTTTCAACCACCAGGAGAAAATCCAGTTTGCGGTCCGTAAAGAGAGCGTTCAAGTTGAAGGCCTTGTTTGTCAGCGAGCGAGCGTTGAATAGGGCCAGCCGTGGGGGGGCGGGGGGGGCGGGAGGGGAGCTCCCGGGAGGCTGCACCTGTAGCAGGGAGCGGAGGCTATGGGGGTTTGCGCCGCGACATCCATTGGGCCTCCATGGGCGATGAAACCCAGGGAGAGACAGACTCTGGGCTGGGCCGGTGAATGAAAGCCGGCGGGGAATAATGCCACACACCGGGTTGGACGATCGGCGGGGCGGGGTTCTCTGGAACTCCACGGGCACCAGGTAGGAGCGACAGGTGTTTTTCCATTTGCCCGCTGCGCCTCCTCGTTTTCTCCGCTTCCTCGAACGTATTTTGCGAAGGGGGACAGCGAGGCACGGACGTATTAGTTCGGCTGGTAGTTTGGCCAGCCAGGGGTGGGGAAGAATCCTTTCTCCCGGTGATCTCTCCATGAAATCCCCACCACGGAGGTCCATAAAGCAGTCACGGATATCCAGGAGTAGTTGTCGGTCGTAGATTCTTTTTGTTGGATGGATACGAGACACAAACCAAACGAGGACAAACAGTGATATTAGGACGCAGCGGCAGGCAGCCGAAAACAGTGGCGCAGCCATCCTGCTCAGCTGGGTTGCCTTGATGACCTGCTGTATCATCTACGCACTCCTCCCATGACTCCTCTAATGTCAGGAGTCCGTAGGTCTGAGAGAACGCTTCTACCTACTAGGGCTGAGCCCAAACGTTCGAACGTTCGGACCTTCGTTCGTTACGTTGGCATTCGAATTCTAAATCAACATTCAAATTTTTTATTAAAAAAACAAATATAATATTATTATTATTTTTTATATATATATATTTTTTATGTGTCTATTCATTCTGTTTAAACCAATGGGGTTTTTCTTCACAGTTGCAGATAAAGATTAGGCTACACTAATATTATAGTATTATACTATAAAATATTATACTCAAAAATCTTAATAAAACATTTAGAATGTAGGTCAGCCATTTACCAACACACCCATACGTAGCGTACTTAGATGAGAGGTGGAAAGGGCGATATAGACACATTATTATGACAAATATAGCGAATTCACCAGAGGATACAGTAAAACCCTAAGATGGGTGAACTTGTGTCCATCTGCACGTAATCAGACGGACATAATTGTCCCCTACTAGACACCAAAACACGCTAACTTGCGGTCCATACTGTAGATGCAAACATACTGTAGAATACAAACATACCTCTCTTCCAAGCGCACGCACGCACGCACACACACACACACACACACACACACACACACACACACACACACGCACACACGCACGCACGCACACACGCACACACGCACGCACGTACACACGCACGCACACACACACACAAAATGTAATACTTTTTTTGGTTCCACAAATTATATTACATAAACAGGGAATCAAATGTATCGGGGCCAAGCAGCACTGAACACTTAAGGGACACATAGCACCTCCTTCTCCACGTGGCTAAGCTGCCAATAATAGCTGAGACAGAGCAATATTTGGCAATTTGTTTGGCTTTTTTTCTTTTCTTTTTTGATCCACTTTTTCTCCCATTTTCTATATTTTTCTCCCATCCCAATTTCGTATCATCCAATTCAACCCTCCCCTGTCACGGACGCTGTTTCTTGCCTCCCACAAGCCGGCTGCAATGTGGACGAAGCCATACATAGCACAAGTCCCCTCCGGTACTTGAGGTAACAGCAGTCGCATCTTTTCACCTGTGCAGCTCGATCTCTCAGTGGCGAGGAGTAACGCGTGGGAGGCTCACGCTGCCCCCGACACTTCCTGATTCTACTGCGCAGGCGCACCAACCGACCTGTAGGAGTCGCTGTCCACAACGCCCCATCCCCACCCATCAGTTTCCCACCCCCTAATACGGCCAATGTGTATTAGTGCGGACGGCCAGCTAAACTGAAAGCAATGTGGAGCGCTGGGCTCGAACAGGCGAGCCCAGCGTCTCCGCATTCGTGGCGAGCGCCTTGCCCACTACGCCACGTAGCCGCCCTTGTTTGGCTTTTCTTTTAGACATTGCAGCAATTCTCAGACCGGTCATGGTGCATTTGTATACATGGCCAAGACTTCCGAACACAAGTACACTATATCTACACCTATACCCAAGGTCAGCCATCACACACACACACGCACACGCACACACACACACACACACGCACACACACACACGCACACACACGCACACGCACACACACACGCACACACACGCACACGCACACACACACACACACGCACACACACGCACACGCACGCACACGCACACACACACACACACACACGCACGCACACGCACACACGCACACGCACGCACACGCACACGCACACACACACACACAGCAGTGGCCGTGGCGCATGGAGGTGTGAAATTTATTTCCCAGCCTGACACGCTCCATGAATCACCACTCTTACGGTTGCCATGGAGATATCGTCTCAGACTGACACTTTTAATAGCTAACCTTTAGTCCTGTTTGAAGAGGTAAAGACTAGTCTGGGGCGGTTTGGAGTGTTCACAAACTAGTCCTGTTCTAATGGGGGCGTCGTGAGTCGTCGTTTTAGACCAGTTATGTTAATGATTAGTCAAAGTTCAATAAAAGTAACAGTCACAGTCAGCCTACAGTAACAGGTGTAGTGTGACGTCACTTTGGAGCGCCCGCGAGGTCCACCCGTATAGGGATATATCATTGGGAAAATGGATTATCAGCTATTGTAACAATTCTGCCTCATGGACATTGGCAAGCTTTCCATTTTTGCACAACATGAGTTCCCTTCTATCACTAACATTATTGTTTGAGCATTTTATGGTTGAAATTAAGTTAGTTATAATGTTTTTAATTTGTCGTTAAAAAAGAACTACACGTACCAGTGTGCTGTCGCCTAAACCAGCCGGGAGGCTACGCTGTGGTGACGTCAGTGTAGTTCCTCAGTGAAGGAAAACATAAACGTTATTATTTAGAGCTACTTTTACGATTATTTTTCCATGTTGAGCTATAGATTGTGGATGAATACACACAGAAAGGTACACCGTGCCAATGTTCACGCTTTATTTGTTTTAAAACGAGACGATTTAGAAATGGGTCCATTGGAAATACATGGCAATTTCAAGAGAGGTGGACCGGCCGCGTGAATATTAAAGGCAACCAACTTGTGTTCGGCTTTTCTCTGATTGGCCGCGCCCCCACGCGCAGGCAAGCGCAGCCGTCCCACGTCCCAAATGAAATCCAAAGAGCAAGCGCGGCAGCGCGGCAGCGCAGGCAACCAACTTCTGTAGTGTTGGGCTGCTGTTCCAACGCACTTGTGTTGGGCTGCGGTAGCAGTGGAGCGCTGCTGACTGATTATTATGTTTCACGTTTTTAACAACCAACGGTAGATTCACTCGTCACTGTACATGTATAAACAAAGCCCATACAGTTATGAAATAATAAACACTGTTAGGACTCGCAATAATAAACACTGTTACGACTATATATATATATATATATATATATATATATATATATATATATATATATATATATATATATATATATATATATATATATATATATATATAGGTACTAAATACCTATATGTCCCTATGCCATAAATGTCATGTATGTTGTGTATGTCATAAATGTCTATATGAATTGAAAATGGGGGACCCTGATGTAAACAAGAAAAACGTCTTTCTCTGGTCTGCATCCCCTTAACAATTGTATGTATTGAGCCGTACTGTATTGTACCCATTCTGCAATCTGTTAAATAAAGTTTTCATTCATTCATTCATTCACTATCTGACACTTAATAATAAACACTAGTGTTAGGACTATCTGACTCTTACTAATAAACACTGTGTTAGGACTATAAACACTGTTAGGACTATCTGACTCTTAATAATAAACACTGTTACAGTGTTAGGACTATCTCGAGTCACGCGTCACTACTGTAACTAGAAACTCTGGGTGTCACTGTACATCAGTAACGTTATTTCGCGTTTTTAACGTCAGCGGGGCGATGCAGTGGTTTGTCGCCGGCTTCCGTGCACCGCCCGCGGCTTGACTCGGTTCAGCGTTCACCCTGATGTAAAGTAGCGATTTTTATTGTTTTGTCATGAAAACCCAATTACATAATCCAACATATGTGTAAAGAAACAACATATTCCAGTTAACGGTATATTTTTTAATGATTCATTACGGTATAAATTAGGTTAACTGGAGCTGTGGAGGCTCCTTGCTGAAGAGCCAGCGGGGCAATGCGGTTGTTCATTCACCGGCTTCTGTGCACCGCCCGCGGCTTGACTCGGTTCAGCGTTCACCCTGATGTAAAGTAGCGATTTTTATTGTTTTGTCATGAAAACCCAATTACATAATCCAACATATGTGTAAAGAAACAACATATTCCAGTTAACGGTATATTTTTTAATGATTCATTACGGTATAAATTAGGTTAACTGGAGCTGTGGAAACTATTATCTTAAATTATGGCTATGTGTCTAATATGGCTGTCTCAAACACAAGGACCTGGGGGAGCCTCATGCGCATGCGCGGCTCTCTGCCGCGACTCTCTTGTCTCTCTTGTCTCTCTTGCCGCAAGGCCGCGTGCTAGTGGATTGATTGATTGGCCGTGTGGCCAATCAGAGAAACGCTGAACGAAAAGCTGAACACAAGTTGGTTGCCTTTAATATTCACGCGGACCGGCCGGGAACAGCAATGATGTAACCACTACACCTCCCTATAGACCAGGAAGTAACCACTACACCTCCCTATAGACCAGGAAGTAACCACTACACCTCCCTATAGACCAGGAAGTAACCACTACACCTCCCTATAGACCAGGAAGTAACCACTACACCTCCCTGTAGACCAGGAAGTAACCACTACACCTCCCTATAGACCAGGAAGTAACCACTACACCTCCCTATAGACCAGGAAGTAACCACTACACCTCCCTATAGACCAGGAAGTAACCACTACACCTCCCTGTAGACCAGGAAGTAACCACTACACCTCCCTATAGACCAGGAAGTAACCACTACACCTCCCTATTGAGAATGCAAGGATCTATGAAGCCCCGCCCTCCCCGCGTCTTCCCATGACGTCTTTTCTCCAAGTTGGTTAACTTTCTCTTTTTCTTAGCTATACACACTCTTGTTATTACTGCCTCTTTGAACTGCTGCGGTCAGGCAAGCGCTACCGGAGCCTCATGGCCGGTACAGAGAGACTCAGAAGGAGCTTCTATCCCCCCAGGCCATCGGGATGCTCAACGAACAATAACACTATGTAACAAACCCTATTATCTATACTCTATCTATACAGCACACACATCCACATGTACACACTCACTTTAAACAAACACTCACCTTACCACTCACTTTACTCACTTTAGACACTTTAACACACTTTATATTTATCTATTATTAAAGAGACTTGCACCACATTCATACCTCATTTTGCACCCAAGTTTTTTTTACTCTGTATTGTATATTGGATATTGACTTTACCTACTTTTTACTTCTTAATTAAAAAATGTTTTTACTTACTTTCTCTTTACTGTATGTAGTAGCACACTCTCAGGGGCTCATACGAAACAAGCATTTCATTATAAAGTATTCTGTATTTTGTTCTGACAAATAAAAACAAACTTTTTTTTTTAACCACTTTTTCTCCCATTTTATATTTTTCTCCCATCCCAATTTCGTATCGTCCAATTCAACCCTCCCCTGTCACGGACGCTGTTTCTTGCCTCCCACAAGCCGGCTGCAATGTGGACTAAGTCATACATAGCACGAGTCCCCTCCGGTACTTGAGGTAACAGCCGTCGCATCTTTCCACCTGCGCAGCTCGATCTTTCAGCGTCAGGGGTCTGGGCTTTGGAGGGACGCCGCCCCCGTCGCTTCCTGATTCTACTGCGCAGGCGCACCAACCGACCTGTAGGAGTCGCTGTCCACAACGTCCGATCCCCACCCCTCAGTTTTCCCTCCCCCTAATACTGACAAATGTGTATTAGTGCGGACGACCAGCTAAACTGAAAGCAATGTGGAGCGCTGGGCTCGAACCCAGCGTCTCCAGCATTGGTGGTGAGTGCCTTGCCCACTGCACCACCTAGCCGCCCGCAAATAAAAATAAACTTGAACTTGAACTTGAGTGTTTTCGTTCATACAGGAGTAGATAACTAGAGGTGTCAACTTAAACTACGAGGTCTGTCCTCCTGGACCACAGGCTGGACGATAGTGACCATGACGATGATGAGGTCTGTCCTCCTGGACCACAGGGTGGCCGACTGGACGATAGTGACCATGACGATGATGAGGTCTGTCCTCCTGGACCACAGGGTGGCCGACTGGACGATAGTGACCATGACGATGATGAGGTCTGTCCTCCTGGACCACAGGGTGGCCGGCTGGACCATAGTGACCATGATGATGATGAGGTCTGTCCTCCTGGACCACAGGGTGGCCGGCTGGACGATAGTGACCATGATGATGATGAGGTCTGTCCTCCTGGACCACAGGGTGGCCGGCTGGACGATAGTGACCATGATGATGATGAGGTCTGTCCTCCTGGACCACAGGGTGGCCGACTGGACGATAGTGACCATGATGATGATGAGGTCTGTCCTCCTGGACCACAGGGTGGCCGGCTGGACCATAGTGACCATGACGATGATGAGGTCTGTCCTCCTGGACCACAGGGTGGCCGACTGGACGATAGTGACCATGACGATGATGAGGTCTGTCCTCCTGGACCACAGGGTGGCCGGCTGGACCATAGTGACCATGATGATGATGAGGTCTGTCCTCCTGGACCACAGGGTGGCCGGCTGGACGATAGTGACCATGATGATGATGAGGTGTGTCCTCCTGGACCACAGGGTGGCCGGCTGGACGATAGTGACCATGATGATGATGAGGTCTGTCCTCCTGGACCACAGGGTGGCCGGCTGGACCATAGTGACCATGATGATGATGAGGTCTGTCCTCCTGGACCACAGGGTGGCCGACTGGACGATAGTGACCATGACGATGATGAGGTCTGTCCTCCTGGACCACAGGGTGGCCGGCTGGACCATAGTGACCATGATGATGATGAGGTCTGTCCTCCTGGACCACAGGGTGGCCGGCTGGACGATAGTGACCATGACGATGATGAGGTCTGTCCTCCTGGACCACAGGGTGGCCGGCTGGACGATAGTGACCATGATGATGATGAGGTCTGTCCTCCTGGACCACAGGGTGGCCGGCTGGACGATAGTGACCATGACGATGATGAGGTCTGTCCTCCTGGACCCGGCTGGACGATAGTGACCATGACGATGATGATGTGTGTCCTCCCGGACCACAGGGTGGCCGGCTGGACGATTGTGACCATGATGATGATGATGTGTGTCCTCCTGGACCACAGGGTGACCGGCTGGACGATAGTGACCATGATGATGATGAGGTCCGTCCTCCTGGACCACAGGGTGGCCGGCTGGACGATAGTGACCATGATGATGATGAGGTCTGTCCTCCTGTACCACAGGGTGGCCGGCTGGACGATAGTGACCATGACGATGATGAGGTCTGTCCTCCTGGACCACAGGGTGGCCGGCTGGACGATAGTGACCATGATGATGATGAGGTCTGTCCTCCTGGACCACAGGGTGGCCGGCTGGACGATAGTGACCATGATGATGATGAGGTGTGTCCTCCTGGACCACAGGGTGGCCGGCTGGACGATAGTGACCATGATGACGATGAGGTGTGTCCTCCTGGACCACAGGGTGGCCGGCTGGACGATAGTGACCATGACGATGATGAGGTCTGTCCTCCTGGACCACAGGGTGGCCGGCTGGACGATAGTGACCATGACGATGATGAGGTGTGTCCTCCTGGACCACAGGGTGGCCGGCTGGACGATAGTGACCATGATGATGATGATGAGGTTTGCAGGATTAGCTGCGGCACACAGGCAGCTCAGATGTTGAGGAAGTACATTCTTCATAGGGCGGCTACGTGGTGCAGTGGGCAAGGCGCTCACCACGAATACGCTGGGTTTCCCTGTTCGAGCCCAGCGCTCCACATTGCTTTCAGTTTAGCTGGTCGTCCGCACTAATACACATTGGCCGTATTAGGGGGTGGGAAACTGATGGGTGGGGATCGGGCGTTGTGGACAGCGACTCCTACAGGTCGGTTGGTGCGCCTGCACAGTAGAATCAGGAAGCGATGGGGGCGGCGCCCCTCCAAAGCGCAGACCCCTGACGCTGAAAGATCGAGCTGCGCAGGTGAAAATATGCGACTGCTGTTACCTCGAGTACCGGAGGGGACTCGTGCTATGTATGACTTAGTCCACATTGCAGCCGGCTTGTGGGAGGCAAGAAACAGCGTTCGTGACAGGGGAGGGTTGAATTGGACGATACGAAATTGGGATGGGAGAAAAATATAAAATGGGAGAAAAAGTGGATAAAAAAAAAGGAAGTACATTCTTCCACCAGTGGAAGGGTGTGTAAAGGATATTCCGGTGACAGGTTCTGTACAAATAACAATCTGTATAGTCAAAGACATGCCTCTTTGACTGTACAGATTGTTATTTGTACAGAACCCGTCACCGGAATATCCTTTACACACTCTTCCACAAGAGGAGTTGTCTGTAGAAAGAAGTGGAGGGGGTCCTTTAACACTAGCACAGCCGACAAGGGGTCACATGACCCCGAGGCATTTTCAATAAATTTATCCTCGTCACTCGGTCGAGCTCCAGCTCTGTCACTCAATGACTTTTCCTAAAAAGTACCCGTTTTATCTCTGGCACGGTTTCTGAAATTTCAAAATGACTTCAGGAAAATGTAATTAGAACGTTATTCCACATTATGGGCTGTTGGACCAGACGAAAGTCACAGCACTACTTTGCGAGCATCTAGCGCAGGGGTGGCCAACCCGTGGCTCTTTGCCCGTCAATGTGTGGCTCTTCCATCCAAAAAGAAATTATTATAATATATATATATATATATATATATATATATATATATATATATATATATATTTTTTTATGTCAATCAAATCTTGTGGTAAACCTCATATTTTTTATATTCAGAGGTAATTATATAGTTTACACTGTTTATTTTTCTCATATAAGCTGTCGGGTCATCTGACCCGTTCCTGGCGGGAATTAGTGGCATTTTCTCCATGGCTGTGCTATTAGTGTTAAGAGTTAATTACATAATTTTGTCTTTAACGTGTTTCAAATGCCAAGGACCTGTCCCATTTAACACAGTAGGAAAGGACTAGTTTATTATCTGCACTGTATTAATAGAGAGGCTGTATACACTAGTATAAATGCGACCTTCAGCACCATGGACAGCGACACAAAACACGGACCATACACAGTCAACCGGAGGGACCCTACCAGTATCTCCCGCTGCCTTACTAGTGTACCATAGATATAATTCCTAAGATACAGGTGGTATTCATTATCTCCTGCATAATATGATAATGGACTTACGTTATTGATTTACTCACGCACATTATTTCGCCTTATAAGCGCGACCCTACGTAAAGTATTGTTATATACTATCATTGCTGCTAATAAATATTATTATAACCCAGTTTTGTGTGGAACCGTGTCATTGTGGGAAGTGTTCATCTGATATACCTGTGTACTGTATGGCCAGTAGTAATGTACATAAGACAGTAGTGGTTTAATGATACCATACTTATATAATACAGTCAGGGAATTGTACCCCTCAGTTACACTAACTAACCATACTGTCATGCACTTGTCCTAATAAACTAACCTACACTGTAGCACTCAACACTTTGATGAACATTGTTACTCAGCTGATAGAGTTGTGCCCTTCCTGATGACTATTGTCTATGTCCTAATTTTCAACTGTTATCCCTGGGACTGGTGTTAAAAAGCTGCTAAAAAAGAAAGCATAACATATATATGGCATACAGGTAATTAAGAACAGGTTACAAACACATCATGCAAAAAAAAGAGAGAGAGGGAGAAGAGGGGGGAGAGAGAAGGAGAGAGAGAGAAGGAGAAGAGATGGGGGAGAGAGAGAGAAGGAGAAGAGGGGGGAGAGAAAAAGAGAAGGAGAGAGAGAAGGAGAGGGAGGGAGAGAGAGCTAGAGAGAGAGAGAGAGAGAGAGAGAGAGAGAGAGAAGGAGAGAGAGAGAGAGAGATCAGACATGTACAGACAATGTACAAACAAACAATAATACTACATTAGGTACAGGCAAGCATATGGGGGTAGAGTTCTGCAGGGCTGTTGTGTTCACACGTGTAGTTATTTCTTAACCATGTTTTGAAAGTGTGTGTGAATGATCTGTGTGTTTCAATATTGCGGATGTGATGTCACAAGTAGCATCTACTCGTTGCCTTTGGTAGATAAATAATAATCAACAATCAGATTACTATCACACACTGTCGTATAGAATAATTTAGGACCTGCTCAGAGGTCATTAATCGGCATGCATGTATGCGATTCGTCTCTGCGATTAACCCATCCCGTCGTCCTTCCCCCCCAAGGGCAGCCGGGAGCAGACAGGCGCAACGTGAGCCGCGCCAGGGGACCAATCCAAGTGCTCCTGTCCGTCTTCGTCAAGGACGCCACAGCGTTAGCGATCTGTTGTTGTGCATGTTTTTCCATTGGGTTTATCTTATCGGAGGGGAAACCCTTGCGAGCACGGGGAGAACATGCAAACTCCACACAGAAAGGCCCGGGAGATACCCCACCTGGGTACCTGGCAACATGGAAACCTGGTCCCCAAGCGGGAATCGAACCCTGGACCTTCTTGCTGTGAGGCGACAGTGTTTAACCACTACACCACCGTGCCACTATAGGTGGTGTAGTGGTTAAAGGTAGAAAGGTACTATCTTGAGGACCTGTCACTCTATGCTACATTAAAGTTTCTGGGAATGCGTTTTTCAGAGTGCAGCGGTTGAACAAACAGCTACAAGGCTTTCCCATGTCTCCTCCCTCGTCGCTTCATCATTGTAAGGGTCTCGTGGAGCGTGTAAAAGAGTAGCGTGTGGTTTTCAACCTCGTAAATCAGCTGACGGTCGTCAATAGTCGGCTGGCAGGTGGCCAGGCGGCGCCCGGGCGCGGCCGGCGCTTTATTAGCCGAATTGGAGATGCTTTCGCTGTGATGAAATATCGTCATTCGTGTTTTTGTTTAAATAATATACTATTAAAACAAGAACAACAAGAACAACTAAAAATATATTGAAATTAGTGCTGTCAGGCGATTACAAAATTTTATCTAATTAATTACAGGATTTGTAATTAATTTATCTAATTAATCGCATTTTAATCGCATAGCCATTTTAGGCCTGATATTTTATATTCTATAATCATATTTCAAATTGCATGTGTCCGGATGGCAGAATTCAGTACTGTATCTACAAAACCTTCTGTTTAATCATCTTCCCTTTATTCATTTGCTTAGATTTTTCAGGTCTGGTAAATTTTAGCACGGTGTTATTCACTGTCAAAGATAATAAAAAAAATAGAATTTTATTGATATTCTCATTTGGTTCATTACAATTTACTCAAGCCTAGTAACAGACACAGTATTTCTGACACCGGGAATACATTCCCTGAGATCCATAGATGTCCCTAGAATCAGATACCAAGAACATGCAAATGGATTTTTTTTTTTAAGTTTGTAAATGTTTATTCTACGTTAATCTTTTTTAAATTATTTAAAAAAAAAGAAAAAAAATGTTGAGTACATTTTCATAACGCGATAATTTGCTGTGTAATTAATTAATCTAATTAACGTGATAAACTGACAGCCCTAATTGAAATATTTATTAATTTGTGCTAAGCTAGCTTTCAACTGAATGCACAGAGAGGAAATTGGTATCTATCGTCTTGACTCTGGAGAAGAGACTTTTTATTTCATTATACCGTCGTCCACATATACTGTACATGTCATTAAAGAAATATATACATACTGTGTATTTTTTTGTTCATAAAAAAATTGATTCCGGGCGGCTAGGTGGTGCAGTGGGCAAGACACTCACCACCAATGCTGGAGACGCTGGGTTCGAGCCCAGCGCTCCACATTGTTTTCAGTTTGGCTGGTCGTCTGTACTAATACAATTGGCAGCATTAGGGGGAGGGAAAACTGAGGGGTGGGGATCGGACGTTGTGGACAGCGACTCCTACAGGTCGGTTGGTGCGCCTGCGCAGTAGAATCAGGAAGCGACGGGGGCGGCGTCCCTCCAAAGCGCAGACCCCTGACGCTGAAAGATCGCGCCGCGCAGGTGAAAAGATGCGACGGCTGCTACCTCGAGTATCGGAGGGGACTCGTGCTATGTATGACTTAGTCCACATTGCAGCCGGCTTGTGGGAGGCAAGAAACAGCGTTCGAGACAGGGGAGGGTTGAATTGGATGATACGAAAATTTGGGATGGGAGAAAATAGAAAATGGGAGAAAAAAAGTGGATAAAAAAAATAAAAAATCCTTGCAGCGGTATTACAAAGTAAAAGACAATAGACCATGATAATTGTATTACAAGATAAAGACAGAAAGAAATATCGTCCAGCTCTGCTATAAAGGTTCGACAAGAAGGTCAAGGTCAACTTTATTTATATATAGCACATTTAAAATCAACCGAAGTTGTACCAAAGTGCTGTACAATATAAAAACAGAAACACTAAAAGAAATACAAAATACGGTATACACACAAAGTCATAAAAACTACAATAAAAAAAAAACTAAAAAACAATCACGACACGACCGTTGATGTGTGTGGCTTACCAAGCCTCAGAACGCCAATAAAAACAGGTGAGTCTTCAGCTGTGTTTTAACACTCTGTAGGGTCTGGTGGGCAGCAGACCTCATTTGCAGTGGAAGACTGTTCCATCATTTAGGGGCAGCCACCGCGAAAGCTCGATCGCCTTTAGCCTTTAGCCTAGACCTCGCTACATCTGAGAGCAGTTTATTTGCTGACCTCAGTGCTCTGGCAGGGGTACAAAGATGGAGGAGTTCAGCGAGGTTTACTGAGGGGCCAGACCATTTAAGGCCTTGAACACAAACAATTCAATCAATTCTGAAACAAACAGGGAGCCAGTAGTGGTCTGATGTGTTCACGCCTCTTTGGACATTTTCATTATCCTCAGAACCTCATCAAGGTTTTTTTTTGGGTCTGAAACATTATGATGATGCATGCTCCAGTTTCTGGACTCAGAACATCATGGTGTAGGAGGACTACGTGACATTATTTATTACTCCGTCTCTGGCCCTCTGAAACATCCATCACCTCTGTGAAGGAGAGGAGAGAGAGAGAGAGGGGGGGAGAGAGAGAGAGAGAGGAGGGGGAGAGGGGGAGAGAGAGAGAAGAGGGGAGAGAGGGGGAGAGAGAGAAGAGAGTGGGGAGAGAGAGAGAAGAGGGGAGAGAGAGAAGAGGGGGGGGAGAGAGAGAGAAGAGGGGAGAGAGAGAAGAGAGGGGGAAGAGAGAGAGAGAGAGAGGGAGGGGGAAGAGAGAGAGAGAGAGAGAGAAGAGGGGGAGAGAGAGAAGAGAGGGGGGAGAGAGAGAGAAGAGGGGAGAGAGAGAAGAGAGGGGGGAGAGAGAGAGAGAGAGAGAGAGAGAGAGAGAGGGAGAGAGAGAAGAGAGGGGGGAGAGAGAGAGAAGAGGGGAGAGAGAGAAGAGAGGGGGAGAGAGAGAGAGAGAGAGAGAAGAGAGGGGAGAGAGAGAAGAGAGGGGGGAGAGAGAGGAGGGGGGAGAGAGAGAGAGAGAGAGAAGGAGAAGAGGGGGAGAGAGAGCGAGAAGGAGAAGAGGGGGGAGAGAGAGAGAGAGAGGAGAGGGAGAGAAGCGGGGGAGAGAGAAAGAGGGGGGGGAGAGAGAGTGAGAGAGAGGGGGGGGAGAGAGAGAGAAGGAGATAGAGAGGAGAAGAGAGGGGATAGAGAGAGAGAAGAAGAGGGGGGGAGAGAGAGAAGGAGAGGGAGAGAAGAGGGGGGAGAGAGAGAGAATAGAAGGAGGGGAGAGAGAAGAGGGGATAGAGAGAGAGAAGAGAGGGGGATAGAGAGAGAAGCGGGGGAGAGAGAGAAGAGGGGAGAGAGAGAAGAGGGGGAGAGGAGAGAGAAGGAGAAGAGGGGGAGAGAGAGAGAAGGAGAAGAGGGGGAGAGAGAGAAGAGGGGAGAGAGAGAAGAGGGGGGAGAGAGAGAGAAGGAGAGAGCGAAGGAGGAAGCGGGGGGAGAGAGAGAGAAGGAGGAAGAGGGGGAGAGAGAGAGAAGGAAAGAGGGGGAGAGAGAAGAGGGGAGAGAGAGAAGAGGGCGGAGAGAGAGAAGGAGAGAGAGGAGAAGAGGGGGGAGTAAGGAGAAGAGGGGGAGAGAAAGAGAGAAGAGAAGAGGGGGGAGAGAGAAGAGAGAAGGAGAAGAGTGGGAGAGAGAAGGAGAAGAGGGGGGGAGAGAAAGAGAGAAGGAGAAGAGGGGAGAGGAGAGAAGGAGGGGAGGAGAGAGAGAGAAGGGAGAGGAGAGAAGAGGGGGGAGGGAGCGGGGGGGAGAGAAAGAGAGAAGGAGAAGAGGGGGGAGAGAGAGAGAAGGAGGGGGCGAGAGAGAGAAGGAGAGGGAGAGAAGAGGGGGGAGAGAGCGGGGGGGAGAGAAGGAGAGAGAGAGAGGAGAAGATAGGGGAGGGGGAGAGAGAGAGAGAGAGAGGAGAGAGAGAGGAAGGAGAGAGAGTGGAGAGAGAGAGAGAGAGAGAGAGAAGAGGGGATAGAGAGAGGAAGGAGGGGGAGAGAGAGAGGAGAGAGAGAAGGAGAAGAGGGGGCAGAGAGAGAGAAGGGGGGAGAGAGAGAGGAGAGAGAGAGAAGGATAAGAGGGGGAGAGAGAGAGGAGAGGGGGGAGAGAGAGAGAGATAAGGAGAAGAGGGGGGGGAGAGAGAGAAGAGGGGAAGAGAGAGAGAAGAGGGGGGAGAGAGAGAAGAGAGGGGGGAGAGAGAGAGAAGAGGGGGGAGAGAGAGAGGAGAGAGAGAGAAGGAGAAGAGGGGGAGAGAGAGAGAGAGAGGAGAAGAGGAGGGGAGAGAAAAAGAGAAGGAGAGGGAAAGAGCGAGATAGAGAGAGAGAAGGAGGGAGAGAGAGAAGGAGAAAGAGAGAGGAAAGAGCGAGAGAGAGAGAGGAGAGAGACACACAGACACACACAAACAAACACACACACACACGAGGACACGCACACATGTAACATATACACAAACAGGTATAGATGCCATTCACACAGTACACGTAGTAATAGTATACACACACACACACACACACACACACCCACACACACACACACACACACACACACACACACACACATACAAACAGGTATAGATGTTATTCACACAGTACACGTAGTACACACACACACACACACTGTACACACACACGCACACACACACACACGCACACACGCACACACACGCACACACACACACGCACGCACACACACACACACACACACACACACACACGTTACCTTCACACTGTACACAGGGGGCCTGTACTCAGAACTCTGCTTTCGAGGAACGACATGACAGGAACAAACAGGATGTAACTGGGACCACTCACCTTGTTGTTTGTGAGAGAGAGAGAGAGAGAAGAGAGAGAGGGGGAGAGAGAGAGAGAGAGAGAGAGAGAGAGAGAGAGAGAGAGAGAGAAGAGAGAGAGAGAGAGAGAGAAGAGGGGGGAGAGAAAGAGAGAAGGATAAGAGGGGGGAGAGAAAGAGAGAAGGAGAAGAGGGGGGAGAGAAAGAGAGAAGGAGAAGAGGGGGAGAGAGAAAGAGAAGAGGGGGGAGAGAAAGAGAGAAGGAGAAGAGTGGGGAGAGAGAAGGAGAAGAGGGGGGAGAGAAAGAGAGAAGGAGAAGAGGGGGGAGAGAAAGAGAGAAGGATAAGAGGAGCCAATCTGGCTCAAAATATTAGACTCCGTCATAGAACCGATCTCCCTATATGGTTGTGAAGTCTGGGGCCCACTTGCAAACCAAGACTTCACCAAATGGGACAAACACCCAACTGAGACTGTGCATGCAGAATTTTGCAAATCCATTCTCCGCACCCAACGGAAAACACCAAATAATGCATGCAGAGCAGAACTAGGAAGATACCCACTAATCATAAAAATTAAAAAATTAAAAAAAGAGCATTCAAATTCCACAATCACCTAAAAGAAAGCGACCCAGACACACTCCACAACATAGCCCTCACCCACAGAGAGACCCTCGATAGATGCCCACTCAGCCAGATGGTTCTGGGACTCTGCTCACAAACACAAGCAGAGCCACCAGACAGAAACCACACTGGACTAAACCAAATTATAAGAAAACAAAAAGAAAACTATCTGACACATTGGAAAGAAACAACCCAAAACCAGAGCAAATTGAAATGCTATTTGGCCCTAAACAGAGAGTACACAGTGGCAGAATACCTGAGCACTGTGACTGACCCAAAACTAAGAAGATCCTTGACTAGGTACAGACTCAGCGAGCACAGCCTAGCCATTGAGAAAGGCCGCCATAGGCAGACCTGGCTCCCAAGAGAAGACAGACTGTGCACCCACTGCACACAAGATGAGGTGGAAACCGAGCTCCACTTCTTAACAACCTGTCCACTATACCAAGACATCAGAGACATATACTTCCCACAAATTGCAAACACCCAAAGAGACTTTGAAAACATGGACAATAACTCAAAACTCCCATACCTACTGGGAGAAATACAAGAATGTGCAAACACAGCAGGCAGATTTGTGAACTGCTGTGACAAGAAACGGACATCCAACGGAATGCAACCACCATAAAGACTGTACTAGAAATTCCCTCTGTAATGTACTGATTTATTTTGTTTTCTCTGTTTGATTGTTTTGTCTCGTTTGGCTTTGGCAATGTAAACGTATGTTTCCCATGTCAATAAAGCCCATTTGAATTGAATTGAGAGGGAGAGAGAGAGAGAGAGAGAGAGGGAGAGGGAGAGAGAGAGAGAGAGAGAGAGAGAGAGATAAAGAGAGAGAGAAAGGGAGACAGACGAGAAGACACAAACGTCTGGAGTTGAATGGAGTCGAGGGGGATTCAAAGTGGGTTTGATTTCCATGACTAGATTCAAGATCAAGCTTCAAGAGGTTTATTCATCTCATACTGTACACACACAGGACATACAGTGAAATGAGGTTTATTCATCACATACTGTACATACACAGGACATACAGTGAAATGAGGTTTATTCATCACATACTGTACATACACAGGACATACAGTGAAATGAGGTTTATTCATCACATACTGTCAGGGACCGAAACTAAAGCCCGCCGCCCGCCAGGGGCGGGCTGTTTTTACCTTTGGCGCATGACACTTAGAGGGCTGCCCGCCGTGTGGCGTGTAGACGTGTAGTTCATAACTTCATAACGATACTCTTGTGCGAGTACAGATTATAGCCGCTCGTCTTTTTTTTCTCCGCCGCGAGATCGTTAAAAAACTACAAGTCCCACATCGCACTAGGTCCAATCACAGTAGAGTGACGTGACTGGTTTCATGAGAAAAAAAGCAAATGACCAATCGGAAGCTATCATTTGGCTTGTTTACTTCATCTGCTCTAGTCTATATCGGACCTCCAAGAGCTAACGTTACTGTTTAAACAATGACCCAGTCAACTATTCACTTTTAGTTTAATACATGACGAGGCATTGTCTAACGGTATCTAGCTGGCTAGCTACTGATAGCTGCTGATATCAACAAATGCTCCAGCAATAGTCTACTCGAGTGCATAATACCTCCGGTCCCTCGTTAGCTAGCTTAGCTAGCTCACGTTGATCCATCTGTCCCAGTAAACTAAATTGTCTTAACGTTATCTACCGGGCTAGCAGTAGCTACAGATAGCTCCTGATATCAATGTCTTATAACATTGATTGAATGCGTATTCTAGCTGAGGGCATGTTGAATGTGATTTGACAAAAG
This sequence comes from Notolepis coatsorum, assembly GCF_963971535.1. NCBI lineage: Eukaryota > Metazoa > Chordata > Actinopteri > Aulopiformes > Paralepididae > Notolepis > Notolepis coatsorum. The sequence goes on along the minus strand of NC_140181.1, from coordinate 7,804,370 downwards.
AACGGTAACGTTATAAATAGGTCCAGCTGCATCGCCGGAGAATCCTTGCATGCTGAATGTAGGGTCTAGCTGAATATAGGGTCTAGCTGCAGGGCCGTAGAATCCTTGCTGGAGCTGAAGGCTACTCAAGTATACACACAGACAGTGGAGCTGTTTGCAGATAGCAAGCATTTTGACTTATTGCGTGGTGGCGATGTCTCGCAGATAATACAACTACAAGTATGATTATATAATATATATTTTATTTAAAAAAAATTTTTTATATAAAATATATATATATATTTTTTTAATCAAAAAAATTTTGCAGGTAAGAAATATGCTTGGCGGGTAGACTCTTCCCATCTACCCGCCACTGGCCGGTGAGTCAAAAAGTTAATTTCGCTCCCTGCATACTGTACACACACAGGACATACAGTGAAATTAGGTTTATTCATCACATACTGTACACACACAGGACATACAGTGAAATGAGGTTTATTCGTCACATACTGTACACACACAGGACATACAGTGAAATGAGGTTTATTCGTCACATACTGTACACACACAGGACATACAGTGAAATGCATACACAGGACATACAGTGATATGAGGTTTATTCGTCACATACTGTACACACACAGGACATACAGTGAAATACATACACAGGACATACAGTGAAATGAGGTTTATTCATCACATACTGTACACACACAGGACATACAGTGAAATGAGGTTTATTCATCACATACTGTACACACACAGGACATACAGTGAAATGAGGTTTATTCATCACATACACACACAGGACATACAGTGAAATGAGGTTTATTCATCACATACACACACAGGACATACAGTGAAATGAGGTTTATTCATCACATACATACACAGGACATACAGTGAAATGAGGTTTATTCATCACATACTGTACACACACAGGACATACAGTGAAATGCGGGTGGCCATGCCCACTTTGATTGTGCAATAATACAATAGTAAATAAAATAAGTAGAAGATAATTAAAATAGACATACAATAGACATGTTAAAGTCCTGAGATAAATGTAATACAATGTTAGCTACACATTAAGGCAGTGGGTCCTATGTACACTACTATACAATATACAGTTTTTTACTCTATATCCTTATGCTATGCTTGCTATTTCTAGACTATACTATACAAGAACCACAACAGTTCTTTCCTTAAAGTGACATTTTTCCCCCTTGTTCCTTTAAAGCAGGGGTGTCAAACTCATTTTCACAGAGGGCCACATCAGCATTATCGTTGCCCTCAAAGGGCCAAAGACCGTATAAATGTTAATGTAATGTAAAATAAATGTAGCTACACATTTACATATTGTTAAACATGGTGTTTCTGTATTTATTACTTATTCAAGTTATACATATTGCATATTCATTTGCATAAATGTAAAAATATATGTTAGCTTATGTTATTTTAACAAATAATTTTAGTTTATCAGAACCCCATATTACTCCACCAATCAATGATCAAACCATTCAAGTAAATAACAAAGAAGAATATCATCAAATACAAGCTATGACATTAAGTTTGTTCAAAACCTTTTTGTCACAGTCAAGAGGGGCAGAACTAACAACTGAGCTGCAAAGAACACGTGGGACAGATGTAGCAGATGTTACAAAAACAAATGGCTGCACACAACCTTGCAGAGGCCATACATCCAACTAATGGAAGATAGTTTAATTAACTTTAATTAACAGATTGCAGAATGGGTACAGTACAGTACAGCTCAATACACACAATTGTTAAGGGGATGCAGACCAGAGAAAGACTTTCGACTTGTTTACATCAGGGTCCCCCATTTTCAATTCGTAATGAAATTGCCATTATGTGTCTGCATGAACACACAACTGTAACTGTACTCAAAAATAACAAAATAAGGGTTGTCTCAGTTCACAACTATATTGGTCAAGTTTTGGGTGGGACTTGTTTGCGTCCCTACAGCTTCTTATTCAATTGAGCGAGATGCTCGGTTATGTCACACAGCCAGTTTGCATCTGACAGTTCAGACAATATTTCTTCAACCCTTTGTTACCTATTCCGCCTGGATCTTTTTTGTATTTTGGGCTGTAAAATTGTCAAAGAATGTCTGAGGAGTAAGTGCTTTTGGCTTTTTTCCTTTGTTACCTCAGATGTTCAACATACATGCATGTGTAAGAATGTGTAATAACTAAGGCTGTCAAAGTTAAAGCTTTATTAACGCATTAACCCACAATTATTTTAACACTGCTATTTTTTAACCCAATATATATATATTTTTTTTTTACCTGAGCTCTTGGGGGGCCACATCAAATGACGTGGCGGGCCGGATTTGGCCCGCGGGCCGTGAGTTTGACACCTATGCTTTAAAGTGTCCTTTCCATTGTGTTTAAAGTGACCGTTTGTGTGTGAGCGAGTGCAGAATGTGTGTTGTTACCTAGTAGTACATTCACTTTGGCTTTGAGACGGTGTGAGACGTGTGGAGTAAGTTACTGGCTGCGATTTTCTCATAGACTTCAATGCATTCGACGGAGAATTCTCTTCCTGTTTTGGCTCGTGACTTTTCACCTAGATCCTTGATTCGCTCATTCCCACCTGGGGTACCATTGGAAAGCCCTGCTCATTGGTTACAAACCTGTCCAATCATCTCCGACATCGCCTAAATGATTGACAGAGTTAGAGGCTCGAGAGTCGGGAGTGGTATTTGTACAATACCGTGTACTTCGGCGCCACGCCTCGCATATCGGCGTGTAACTCGAGAACCGCTGAGAGGATTTTGTCACCTGAAGCGGCTATCGACAGGCAACAAATAGGGCGATATATATTTTATGTATGTATATATATAGTAGGACATATGCACACCCGAGCAGGGCTGTACAGTGCCACGAGATGGTCGCGAATTGCCCCTTTAATTGGCCGTTGCGATTGGTAAATATTATCTGGGGGCGGGCTTGCGAGTAGTGCTTTCAAGCCTTGCATTCGCATTTCACTCCTAAATTATCCAAGGCGTGTGATGACGCGATGACGTCACTCACGCGAGCTGAGCAGTGAGCACTCAGCAGGCATGATCAGCGGGAACAATCGACTGAGCACTCACTCTGATAGACTGTCTGATTTAGCTATGAAGAAAAGTAAAGTTTCATATGCTTCATATTTTCGACGCGTTTGACCTCCTATAGTGAGCCGAACTGAACTGAACTCAAGACACACGGAGAGAGCTGCGGCGTCTGCTGCGCCTCCTCCTCCAGCGCACCCGTGGCTGTTGTAAACACTGGTCTCTAGTGGGACACTGGGACGTCACCTCGGTGAGCCTGCCAGCCGCTAGCTACTGATATCAACAAATGCTCCAGCAAGTCTATAGTAGTGCATGATAGCTCGCGTTAGCT
>NC_140181.1:7785984-7795984 GCF_963971535.1 Notolepis coatsorum | reverse complement strand
TTTTATATATATATATATATATATATAAATATCCTCAAACTAACTTGAATAAAGTGATTAATCTGATTAATGAGTCTTTTTCTTTTTTATTAAATCAACTTTCTTGAATGAATATAACTCATCAGTTTTAATACTCTAATATTAGCGTAGCCTAATCTTTATCTGCAACTGTGAAGAAAAACTACATTGGTTTAAACAGAATGAATAGACACATACTAAAAATATATAAATTTTTTATTTTTTTTATTTCGAATGTTGATTTCGAATTCGAATGCCAACGTAACGAACGAAGGTCCGAACGTTCGACCGTTTGGGCTCAGCCCTACTAACCAGGCAGCGTCTATTCGAAAGGCAACCGGTTTATGCTTCCGCGTTCGCATTTTGTGCTCTGATTGGCCACTGCTGTTTCTGGTCGCACCAATCGTGTGACGGCAAGTTCTATCACCGGTTAAGCTTAGGCACTCTTTCGAAGTTGGTTAAGGTTGGAGTTTGTCTTTAGAGCAGCGGGCGATAGAACACCAGCCCTGATTCCAAACTCTAACCTTAACCAACTTCGAAAGAGTGCCTAAGCTTAACCAGTGATAAACTAGGCGTAGTTTGCAGGCTGTTCGAGGCGGAAATGGGCACGTCACGCGATTGGGCGCACATGTCACATGACCAGAAACATCAGTGGCCAATCAGATTCGCAAAACGCATAAACCGGTTGCCTTTCGAATAGACGCAACCAGGCAGCTTTCTTATCTTTATATATAATGTTAGACGTCCCCGCTCAGCATCTTTCTACCTCACTCCCACCGTGTGTGTGTTTGTGCGTACATAACTGTGTGTTTGTGTGCAGACTTGTTTGTGTATGTATTATGGCTGTTTCCCCGAAGACTGTTTTTGTGATTCGAACTTCGTCAGGGTTTTTCGAACAAACGTTCGAACCTTCGTTTTTAATAAAATAAAATAAAAATTCAAATTAATTTTTTTATATAGTTTAAATTTTTTTTTATATCCTCAAACTAAATCCTCAATTTGAATAAAGTGATTAATCTGATTAAATGAGTCTTTATTTTTTATGAAATCAACTTTCCAGCCCCAGACCCAGCCCAGGGAGAAGCCCCAGCCCAACTAAATAAATTAAATCAACTTTCTTTAATGAATATAACTCATAAGTTTCTATTGGTTTAAACAGAATTAATAGGGGAAAAAAAAATTATAAAAAATTAAAGAATTCGAATGTTGATTTAGAATTCAAATGCCAACGTAACGAACGAAGGTTCGAACGTTCGAACGTTTGGGCTCAGCCCTAGTGTGTGCGTGCATGCCTGTGTGTGTTTGTGTGCAGGCTTGTGTGTGTGTGTTTGTGTGCAGGCTTGTGTGTGTGTGTGTGTGTGTGTGACAGTGTGTGTGTGTGTGTGTGTGTGACAGTGTGTGTGTGACAGTGTGTGTGTGTGTGTGTGTGTGTGACAGTGTGTGTGTGTGTGTTTGTGTGTGTGTGTGTGTGTGTTTGTGTGTTTGTGTGCAGGCTTGTGTGTGTGTGTGTGTGTGTGTGTGACAGTGTGTGTGTGACAGTGTGTGTGTGTGTGTTTGTGTGTGTGTGACAGTGTGTGTGTGTTTGTGTGTGTGTGACAGTGTGTGTGTGTGACAGTGTGTGTGTGACAGTGTGTGTGTGTGTGTTTGTGTGTGTGTGACAGTGTGTGTGTGTGTGTTTGTGTGTGTGTGACAGTGTGTGTGTGTGACAGTGTGTGTGTGACAGTGTGTGTGTGTGTGTGTGTGTGTGAGTGTGTGTGTGTGTGACAGTGTGTGTGTGTGTGTGTGTGTGTGACAGTGTGTGTGTGTGTGTGTTTGTGTGTGTGTGTGTGTTTGTGTGTGTGTGTGTTTGTGTGTGTGTGACAGTGTGTGTGTGTGACAGTGTGTGTGTGTGTGTGTTTGTGTGTGTGTGACAGTGTGTGTGTGACAGTGTGTGTGTGTGCAGTATGAGAGTAGCAATAATATGGATGATGAGCCTCTCGTCACAGAAGAGGAGAGGACAGTAGAGCAACGTGAGGAAGAGATCAAAGAGTGTGGGGGGGGATTTATGTATCCCTGCAGTGTGTGTTTTTTTGTTTTCCTCGTGTGTGTGTGTGTGTGTGTGTGTGTGTGTGTGCGCGTGTTTGTGTTGAAATACTGTATGTATGCGAGTGTTGAGATTAATGTATATGTGTGCGTGAGTGCTGGTGTGTGTGTGTGTATGTGTGTGTATGCATGCATCTATGCAGCATACATACTAATACTGTATATGTGTGTGCTCTCACAACAACCCTGTGTTTGTGTGTGTGTAAGTGAACGAATGTGTGCGTGTGCCTGTGCTCTTGCATGCATATTTGTGCTCTTTTACGCATGTAGTCACACACATTTGTGTGTGTGTGTGTGTGTGTGTGCACTTGCATGCATATGCATGCACACACAACTCTGTGTGTGTGTGTGTGTGTGAGAGAGAGAGAGAGAGAGAGAGAGAGAGAGAGAGAGAGAGAGAGAGAGAGAGAGAGAGAGAGAGAGAGAGAGAGAGAGAGAGAGAGAGAGAGAGAGAGAGAGAGAGTGTGTGTATCTGCTGAGGTGATATTTTCCAGCTCTCTAGAGATCGTCACACAGCTCAGACATGATTCCTTACATGTGTTCAGTCACCGGCAACACACTCACCTCTCACTCTGGCAGATGGTCCCCTCTACACACACACACACACACACACACACACACACACACACACACACACACACACACACACACACACACACACACACACTAAAACTAAAAATCCAAAGAAACAGACTAAGAAACGACGTAAACTCCATGATCAGAACCGCAAAAAGAAATTTCATCAATGACAAAACTGAGGAAAACAAAAACAAATCCCGCGAACTTTGGAAATTACTCAATAATCAACTAGGCTGCAGTAAAAAACTTAAAACCAGATTCTCAAACATAAACATAAAGACGGACAACACGCTCATCACAGACAAGCTAGATGTAGCCAATTACTTAAACATCTTCTTCACAAACATAGCCACAACACTGGTAAACAAACTACCCTCCCACTCAGGGCAGTATGGGGTAGAACACATAGTAGCATACTACAAAAACCTAGGGGTCCACAAAGACGACTTCAAACTTGAAATGGTAACAACCGATGAGGTACTCAAAAAATTGAGCGCCCTCCAACCTAACAAGGCCACTGGCCATGACAACATCCCCTCCAAATTCCTCAGAGACGCATCACCCCAGTCATCACACACATAATAAACCTCTCCATAAAACAGGGACACGTCCCCAAGGACTTCAAAATTGCGAGAGTGACCCCTCTGCACAAAAAGGGCAGCAAATTAGACCCAGGCAACTACCGCCCTGTTTCTATTCTTACCTCCATCTCGAAAGTCATGGAGAAAATAGTCTACGAACAGGTCGAAAAGTACCTGGCGGAAAAAAATCGAATCTACGAATTCCAATCTGGCTTCAGAACGTCCCACTCCACTGACACATGCCTCCTCTATTTGAACGACCACATCAAACAAGAGGTGGACGCGGGCAAATACTGCGGCATGGTCATGCTGGACCTACAAAAGGCCTTCGACACTGTCAATCACTTCATTCTAATGGACAAGCTAAAGGCAATTGGTTTTGATAGCTTATCAGTGAGCTGGATGCAATCCTACCTGGAGGGGAGAGAACAGATGGTAGAGGTAAACGGTACTCTATCCCCCCCCCCTCACAGTGAGCTGTGGTGTTCCACAAGGAAGCATACTAGGACCGCTACTCTTCCTAATCTATACAAATGACATGTCGTCAGCCTGTGACTGCAACTTGTTCCTGTTTGCGGACGACTCAGCCCTGCTGGTCTCTGACAAGAACAAATTGCAGGTTGAAAAAACCCTCAGCACGGAACTAGGCAAAATCTGCATATGGCTCGCTGATAACAAACTATCATTACACATGGGCAAAACAGAGTCCATTCTCTTCGGTTCAAATAACAAACTCAGCAAGACCGACGGCTTCTCAGTTACAGTGGGTGACAATATTGTCACAAGGAAAGACGAAATTACCTACCTGGGTTCCATCCTAGAGGCAAATATTTCCTGTGACAAAATGGCATCCAATGTAATAAAAAAAGTCAACCAACGAACTAGATTCTTGTACCGGATCTCCTCTCTGGTAAACAAGAATACCCTGAAGACTCTGGCAGGAGCACTCATTCAAGGGTACTATGACTATGCGTGCACCTCATGGTACCAAAGCACCTCAAAGGCGCTTAAAACAAAATTACAAACATCACAAAACAAACTGGTCAGACTACTACTTGACCTGAACCCCAGAACCCACCTCACCCCTGCCCACTTTGACAACCTAGGATGGCTTAGAGTAGACGACAGAGTACAGCAACTTGCAATGGGCCTGGTCTTCAAGATACACTATACGACCGGGGTGCCCATGTACATGTCAAAATACTTCCCAAAGGTCAGTGAATACCACAACCACTACACCAGAGGAAGCTCAACAAATCATGTTAAACCCAGATTCGGCTCAAACAAGGGACTAAACACGTTTCGCAATTATGCCACAACAATGTGGAACGCCCTACCCAAAGCTGTAAAGGAATGTGAATCCCTGCCCACATTCAAAACCGCTCTTAAAGAGCACCTACGGGAGGCTGCAATTCGAAACTGGCCACCGTAAAAATGCCCAAAACCCCCACCACCTCCTAATAGACAGTCTCCTCCCCACCGCATGTATATATTCCCTCCCCGCCGTATGTATATTTCCCTCCCACCCACCCACCCCCTCCTAATGTACAGTCCCCTCCCCATCATATGTATATACTCTGTCAGGATCTAGGGGTAACAGTACTGTATATTTGAATACCGCTTATGTCACAAATGTATCAGTACTAAATACCTATATGTCCCTATGCCATAAATGTCATGTATGTTGTGTATGTCATAAATGTCTATATGAAATGAAAATGGGGGACCCTGATGGAAACAAGACAAACGTCTTTCTCAGGTCTGCATCCCCTTAACAATTGTATGTATTGAGCCGTACTGTATTGTACCCATTCTGCAATCTGTTAAATAAAGTTTTCATTCATTCATTCATTCATTCATTCACACACACACACACACACACACACACACACACACACACACACACACACACACACACACACACACACACACACACACACACACACACACACACACACACACACACTACCACCACCACCGAGAACAACAACAACAACAACTGGATAATGTAACTTTTATTCCATGGGTTGGTTTGAAGCAATGCAGCAGTCTGATTCCTCAGCAGAGGTGTGGTAGTGAAAGGTTAACCTTCTGTAGTGTGGTAGTGAAAGAAAGGTTAACCTTCTGTAGTGTGGTAGTGAAAAGGTTAACCTTCTGTAGTGTGGTAGTGAAAGGTTAACCTTCTGTAGTGTGGTAGTGAAAGGTTAACCTTCTGTAGTGTGGTAGTGAAAGGTTAACCTTCTGTAGTGTGGTAGTGAAAGGTTAACCTTCTGTAGTGTGGTAGTGAAAGGGTTAACCTTCTGTAGTGTGGTAGTGAAAGGTTAACCTTCTGTAGTGTGGTAGTGAAAGGTTAACCTGTAGTGTGGTAGTGAAAGGTTAACCTTCTGTAGTGTGGTAGTGAAAGGTTAACCTTCTGTAGTGTGGTAGTGAAAGGTTAATGAAGGGTTATGTATATAACCCAGTTCTATGAGTTAAATGGATTGCTCAGCACCTGTCTGCATATATCTCGCTTCAGCGTATATACACTGAATAAAAACTTCAACCATGTACCTTTACATGCCAGCATTCGTCTGGCCACACCCCCATCCGCTTACCTACATAAGCAGGGGTGGGGCCACACACTCATCTCCTTCTCAAATGTCATCCACAAGCTACGTGCTGCTCACATGCCCACTTGACGTGGAGGACAAATATTTAGTCTGAGGAAAGGAAGAACAAGGAGATACGTTGACATCATATCTTTATTTTCTCTCTCACTATTTTCGAGAAAATACGGCGATATTGTCTTCGTCACTGGAGTGTCTGGAAGATGATGATCATTCTAAACCTCCACCGGTTTTTTCATATTAGGGGCTCGCGTCGCTAATATACTCCCCAAACTGCAGTCCTCCTTTGCTGCGGCTGGATGGGTTTGTCCCTCCTGCTATGCAGCTGGACTGTGGAAGTCTATTGTGAGGGACTGAGATCTGCATTCCAGTAATTACCACAACACAAGGATCCAATGTCCTCCGATGACATCATCACTAGTGGCCATCTTCTCAACGCATTTACTCTCAATAACCGTCAAACTAAATGAACGTGTGCAAAACTGTTTTTTTAGATGCGTGCAAAATAAATCAGCATTGTTTTTTTTTGGTGAATTGCCCCTTTAAGAGCAGAGTCACGTTTCACTGTTTTTTTTTTTTTTTTGTATCTTTCTTCCCCTCCTTTTTCCCGATTTTTCTCCCATCCCACCCTTCCTGGTTGTTGCGTACTTTCCCCTACTGTTGGTCCGGGAGACCGGAGACTGTCACATGCTTTCCTCCGACGCATGTGCAGCCTGGGGCAGGCCAACCTGGCCACGCAGGTTCTCACCGGGGAGAGTGTAGCGTGTGGGAGGCCACACTATCTCTCCTCAGATCCAACCCTCGCTGAGCAGGCGCCCCGACCGAACTGTAGGGGTCGCTGTCCACAACGCCCAGGACCCACCCTTCAGCTTTCCCACCCCCTGATACAGCCAATTGTATCAGTGTGAGAGGCCAGCCAAGCTGATAGCAACGCCGGGAGCTGGATTCGAACAGGCGAATCCTAGTGTCTCCCGGTGTTGGTGACGAACGTAATCTCCGTGCGCCACCTGCCCCCCCCACGTTTCACTGTTGATGCTGTCGTACACATACGTTGATAGATGGACAGATGTGTGTGTACACACACTAGGGCTGACCTCGACTAGTCGGACAGTCGACTAATAGATTATAAAGAGCCGTAGTCGACTGCCAACCTCTTAGTCGAATGCAAAAACAAACAAACAAACAAAAATAATATATATATATATATATATATATTTTTTTTTTTTTTTTTTTTTTTTTGCACAAATCTCTCCAATATTCCAAACATCTCGTTCCACATCATCATATTCAATTTCCAGGATTTGCCTTTTTCTTTTTTGTAAGAACATACAAAACATGTAAAGGACTCATACAAATACATTAACAACTGACATGGAAAATAAAAAAAGACTTACGAAAAAAAAAACATACTATACTATACATTATGCGTATACATCCCTGATATATATACCTTGCATGTAGACCGAACTACCTTCGAGCAGGTATGTGCTGCATCCTCTATCGGGATGCCACCCTTCTCCATATTGCATGTGAGAGAAAGCGCCCCAGACATATGCAGTTGTGCACGATAATATGCATGCACGCATGTCTCCGACACATGTATGTGGGTACGTGTATCACGTAAGCATGTGTACATGCCTCATATGTGTGTGTGTGCATCTTCCTGGTATGTGACTGTACTCCTATCTCTTGTGTGTGTTTCGTATCCATGTGTGCCTCTGCCCCCTATGTGAGTGTATATCTCAGACGTGTATATATATGTGCGTCTCAGCTACGTATGTGCGTGTCTCCTATATACATGTGTATCCCCCTTATGTGTCAGTGAAAGCTTATATTTCAACTATATGTATATGTAGGTGTGTGTATGCCTATTTCCTATAAATGAGTATGTGCATGTATGTGTGCCCCTGACGTGTATACCTTATCCTTGTGTATATGAGTGTGTGTAAACCTATTATGTACACATATGAATATGTGTATCCTAGATACTTGTATGCGGCTATACCTGCGCACATGTGAGTGTGATAGAGACAATGACCGTTCCATATACACACCATCCGGACATAAAATATATGTACATATATACACAATACATTATAAAGCACAAGTACCATCAGATCAAATCCCCTTTTTCATATTCATCCTTGATAATATTGTAATCCCATCTTAATCATTTGTCCCCAGACCGTTCAGTCAGGTGTAGAAAACTGTCCCATACCTCAGCGAAAATATCCTCTCTCCCTGCGACTCTATACGTCACCCTTTCATATGATGCTGTCCGGAACATTAGTTCCATCCATTCTTTAAAAGTAATATCAACAGGTGATTTCCAATGTCGTAATGCAATTCTACATCCTGATATCATGGCCATTCTATACCACATTCCCCGGTATTTAGGCAGTTTAATCCCTTTCGGTACTATACCCAAAACACATGCCATTGGGGCGTTATTTATCTTCACATTCAGGACCTTACTTAGGAATATCACAATTTGATCCCACATTTTCCGGACCTTCTCACATTCGTATAACATGTGCAGTAAAGTGCCTGTCTCCTTCTCACATCTCCAGCAGATGTCACTGTCCCTTAATTTCAGTCTGGCCAGTTTACTAGGCGTCCAATAGCTTCTGTTCAACACTTTGTAAAAAATAAGTTGTGACTGCGCCTCCCTAGAGAATTTACTCCATTTGGACACCAGTTTCTCCCACATTTCCTCAGTAATATCCTCACGTACATCGTTCTCCTAGCTCAATCTCAGACCCGCCAATTTGGGTGCATTGTATTCTCTTATAACATCATAAAATCTTGACGCACCGCCTTTCCTACGCCATCCTCTATAGAATATTTCTTGAATTGCAGTAATCGGGCCACACTTTGGTCCTCCTATTGATGACGATATACAATGTCTAATCTGTAGGAATTTATAAAAGTTTTTATTATCTATATCAAAATCCTCTTTAATATCCTCAAAAGGCAAGACCCCATCCTCCCCGGCTATATCACCTAGTACATGTATCCCCCTTTTAATCCAATCGTCCCATATGACTGATTTCTTACCAATCTTTAGTTTCTTATTATACCATATAGAGGCTCTCGTAGTTAAATATGGGCTATCACCAGTCATTTTGTGCGATTGATTCCAAGTTTCCCTGATAAATGCCATTAAAGGGTTTTTAAAAGGTATAGGTCTGTCTGATTGTGTCAGGAAGGATTCCAGAGATGAGGGATATATCATTTCCTCCTCCATCTTGACCCAAGCAGGTGCCTCCTCAGACGAGTGATTCAGTTTGGAGAGCTGGGAGAGCGAGAATGCATAGTGATACCAGTCTAGTTTAGGCAGGGATAAGCCGCCATTTTCCTTTGCTGCATACATTTTGGCCCGTCCAAATAGCGGCCTTTTGCCCCCCCACAGATAAACATTAATGACTTTGTCATACTGTTTGAGTAATTGGGTCGGGAGAGTCAGCGGCAACATATATAGGATATAATTTAATTTGGGAGCCAATATCATTTTTACTAGGTTTATCTTTCCCAGGAGGGACATATTCATTTTGGCCCAATTCTGGGTCAAAGCACTAATGTGTTCGATTATAGGGGCAATATTGGCTTGCATCAACTCTTTCAGACCTGGGATCAGCTTTATTCCTAGGTATATCAACCCTGACGGCATCCATCTGTATTGCCACCCCCTTCTGATATCAGGGGGACAACATTTAGAGAGAGGCATTGCTTCTGACTTGCTCCAGTTGATTGTGTACCCAGATATTTCGGAGAAGGACTCGATAATAGTTCCAATGACCCCAGCTATATATTTCTTTTTTTAATCATTCTTTTCACAAGCAAAGAGGCCTAGAAGCGTGGCTAACGCTTATGGCACGCATACCAGCGAGGCTAACTGCCTAAGAAAACAGGCACAGAGGCACTGAAAGAGGATTTCACCCGTCTAATGAACACACTAGACTTGACAAATATCAAGATGTATCCATCAGTGGACCAATTGCATGCTTTTGCAGAGGACAAGAAGCCTTCAGTCGACTCCTTCAGACATTAAGCACCCCCACAGCCCACATGGAATGACCCCCCCCCCCCACGATTTTTATATATATATATATATATATATAATTGATTATCATT
>NC_140181.1:7761482-7785784 GCF_963971535.1 Notolepis coatsorum | reverse complement strand
TCAGGCGAGCGTCTTTTTACGCGCCACGCGTTAAATAACCACGTCGGACAGTATACGCTTGAGAACTGACCAATCACCGCTGATGGGCGAACATGATTGGTCAGCGTTGTAGCCAACGAGTGTCCGCTTCCAACGATAACCCACGTGGGGGGGGGGTGCGAATATAGGAACTAGGTGAAAGTTGACGAGAAAATCAGTTGTGACTCGGACTTCACTTGAAGGTGGATGGCAGAAATTGATTTTGGAACTCTTTTCTTTTTGGCATCGGTTTACTAAAACCTCTCTCAAAGACTAATTTCTGAACAGACTTTTATGAAATTTGGACCTGTACTACATAGGACTTCAGGCCATGGAATCGGATTTCCTGCTCATAGCTCTATGCTGGAATAATGAAATCTGGAATCTTGCAACCACTAAAGAAAAATGTGAGTAGTTCAAGTTCAACTCCAAGTTCAAACCTCTGTTACTCTATTTCATTAGCACTGACAGTGATTAGGCGTTTTTGCTTTAGTAACTTCAGAATGTTATCTTTCAAAAGAGACCAGGCTCATGCATGTGCTATAAGTATAAAGTATAAAGCTATGCAGGCGGCTACGTGGTGCAGTGGGCAAGGCGCTCACCTCGAATGCTGGAGACGCTGGGTTCGATCCCAGCGCTCCACATTGCTTTCAGTTTAACTGGTCGTCCGTACTAATACACATTGGCCGTATTAGGGGGTGGGAAACTGATGGGTGGGGATCGGGCGTTGTGGACAGCGACTCCTACAGGTCGGTTGGTGCGCCTGCGCAGTAGAATCAGGAAGTGTCGGGGGCAGCGTGAGCCTCCCACGCGTTACTCCTCGCCACTGAGAGATCGAGCTGCGCAGGTGAAAAGATGCGCTGCTGTTACCTCAAGTACCGGAGGGGACTTGTGCTATGTATGACCTTAGTCCACATTGCAGCCGGCTTGTGGGAGGCAAGAAACAGCGTTCGAGACAGGGGAGGTGTTGAATTGGATGTATACGAAATTGGCATGGTGAGAAAAATAGAAAATGAAAAAAAAATAAAAGTATAAAGCTATGCTTGCACAAAAAAAGTATGCAGTCCTCAGTTCAAGTCCTCAAGGGTGCTGCAAGCATGGGGGGTGCTGACAGCATGGGAGGGGGGGGTGCTACCAGCCTGGGGGGGGGGGGTGACAGTTAAATAAACGCATCGGTCAGAGGGCTGCGGGGAAACAGTTTAGCGCGACGGCGGCTGATCAAAACAGAAAGCGAAGCACTCAAGTCCTCAGAATTACAGTACGTCCATGTGAGGGCATGAGGGTGTGTGTGTGTGTGTGTTTGTGTGTGTGTACTGAGGCTCTTTGTGGAACATTTTACAACTCTCTTTTCAATCTTAGTCTCTCTTTAATCTCCGTCCGTCCGTCCGTCTGTCTGTCTGTCTGTTGTCTGTGTCTGTCACCTTTGCCCCTTCCTCTCCTCCTCTTCCTCCCCTCTCACCCCCCTCTCAGTAGCTGCATGGTGGACCCCCCCCCCCCCTCCCTCTCACCCCAGATGGCCAAAAGCCAGCTGCCAGATGTGCCAGAGATCCCCTACTGTTGAGCATCTGGCCACTGCTGCTAGAGAGATGACACACACACACACACACACACACACACACACACACGCACACACACACACACACACGCACACACACACACACACCACACGCACGCGCCACACGCGCACACACACACACACGCACACACACACACACACACGCACACACACACGCACACAGCGCGCACACACACGCACACACACGCGCACACACACACACGCACACACACACACACACGCACACACACACACACACACACGCACCCACACGCGCACCACACACACGCACACACGCGCACACACACGCACACACGCACACACACACACACATGCGCACACACTAACGCAATCGCATAAGTACACGTAAGTGTTTTTCCTTCCTTCTTGAACATCCACTTGCAGACAGGCAACGTGCTGAACATCACATGACCTGAATACGAGGCGGCAGGAGAGAGAGAGAGAGTAGACGTGGAAGCGGAGACAGACAGACTGTTCTCCATCAGAAGATCTGCACGCTGATGAGAGGGGGGCTTTAACAAGTTCATTTTTAGTCAATCTCTGTGGAGACGCGCCGACAGACACTTGGACAGAAGTCATTCTGTGTGTCTATTTTTGCCTTTGTCCTCCACGCAAACCTTTTAGACTTCAGTCACTTTACCTTTCATTCCTTTCAGGGGGGCAGACACCGACATCGACACATCCTACAGGAGTTAAAGCCGCAATCTGTCACGCGTTTTGATTTGTGGGGAAACAGCGCCCTCTATACCTCCCCCCCCCCCCCCCCCCCCCCCCCGCCCCACAGCTTCTGTTGGTAAGAGTGTGTGTCCACATCGAGCGTTTATTCCTAACGGCGAAGCGATAAGATAAGATAATAAGATGCAGGGCTGTACCGAATGTCATTTTTTAAATTCGAAGCTTCTATTGAAGTATTCGAACAAAGCTTCAAATGTCTATAAAAAAAATAAATAAAAATAAATAAAATCTCAAACTAAATCCTCAATTTGAATAGAGTGATTAATCTGATTAAATTAGTCTTTTTCTTTTATTAAATCAACTTTCTTCAATGAATATAACTCGTCAGTTTCGTCAACACAAATAATCCAATAAGGGCACGGTTGGTATGAAAGTGATGGTGACGTCTTCTTATAGACAGTATAATACTATAATATTAGTGTAGCCTAATTTTTAACTGCAACTGTGAAGAAAACCCCCATTGGTTTAAACAGATTGAATAGACACATAAAAAAAAAGATTAAAAAATAAATAAAAAGATGCGGGGGTCAAAGCAGCATGGGGGGGGGATACAGAGCTTCACAATCCTATACAGTCCAGTATCTATATACACTATAGATACAATATAAAATATAAAAATATAAATACAAATACAATACAATATAATATAAAAAAGTACATCAGTACGGTGATGTGAGTCTCTAGTCCTCAAGTCCCGCGTTGTGACAGTGATAGTTCTGGCAGCAGAGCCGGCCGTCCGAGCCCTTTGTTGAAGAGCCTGATGGCTGCCGGTATAAAGGACCGGCCCAGGTGGTTTAAAGGACCGGTATAAAGGACCGGCCCAGGTGGTTTAAAGGACCGGTATAAAGGACCGGCCCAGGTGGTTTAAAGGACCGGTATAAAGGACCGGCCCAGGTGGTTTAAAGCAGGGGTTCCCAAACTTTTCAGGCCGGGACCCAGAAAATAAGGCGTCAGAGAGCCGCGGCCCAATGCACATCGTCTGGCTTTTTTTTCTTTTTTTTTTTTGCCAGGCGACCGATTTTTTAAGCCAAATATCACTTCAATCCTATTAAGTTAGTTCAAGTTAGTTATTCATTTATATGTGCTATTTATGAGAGGGCTAACTTGTTGCAAAATAATAATGATAATAATAATAGCCTCATTAAAATACTATTGTTGCTTCGGTTGTTTTCAGCTTTTTATGTGCATAATCTGTTATTTAGTTTGAAATGTTCGTTGAAATAAGTAGTTTTTTTTTTTAATCTTTTTCCCCCTCCATTTTCCTCAGATTTTCTCCCATCCCAATGTTTAGTCGTTATGCCAATTCCCAGTCCCTTCCTGGTCGCTGCGCACTTACCCCCCACAGTCAGATCATCTGGGAGAGTGGAGGCTACCACGTGCTTCCTCCAACACACGTCCAGCCAATCACCGCTTCTTTTCACCTGGCAGCGCGGATTCTCATTGAGAGGGCGTAGCGTGTGGGAGGACCACACTATCCCCCTCAAGTCCTATCCGCGCTTAGCAGGCGCCCCGACCGAACTGTAGGAGTCGCTGTTTACAACGACCCGGACCCACCCCGCCAGCTTCTCCCACCCTCTAATACAGCCAATTGTATTAGTGCAGACGGCCAGCCAAGCTGGTGACAACCCCGGAGCTGTGAGCTGGATTCAAACAGGCGAATCCAGCTCACAGCTCCGGGGTTGGTGACGAACGCAATCTCCGCTCAGCCACCTAACCGCCTGAAATAAGTAGTTTTTTTAATTTTTGTTTATTTAGTTAATATAAAACCATATAGTCACATTTTAGAATACAATAGAATATAATTTTAGAATACAACTAGAAACACTGTCCTGGCCTGCTTCTAAGTTCAGTGTCCTGACAAAAAAATAAAAAAATTAAAAAGATTTTTATTTTTATTTTTTTTTGAAATCATCTCGCGGCCCTCCCGTGGCTGCTCGCGGCCCACCTTTGGGTCGCGACCCCGACTTTGGGAACCACTGGTTTAAAGGACCGGTATAAAGGACCGGCCCAGGCGGGGTTATTTTTTTTCCGTAGCCGCAGTAGAGCTTGAGTACTTTCGATAGGGCTTTGATTCAAACCCCCCTCAATGTACAGTTTCTGACAGCTGGACTGTGTTGTCACGCGAAATAACGTTATGAATAAAACGCGAAATAACATTATATAACGTTATGTTATATAACGTTATGAGTGAATCTTGATAACGTTATGACGAGTGAATCTGGTAGTCGTTTTGATAAATATGTATTCTACATTCAATATATACATGGATTCGAACATAACATTACATTTCCGCTCGCCTCCGATTACGCTCGCCTCTTTCTTGGCGCGTGAGGAGCTAAACCAATCAGAGAGGGGCTTCGCTGTACGCGGCTAGCCAATCAGAGAGCATCTCCGCAAACTATGAAAAAAAATTACGCGCCCAGGCGGTTTGTGGTGTGTCGGGGGGGATGAGTCTTAGGCTGAACGTGCTCTTCATTCTGGCCAGCTCCTCGTAGAGGGGGTGAGAGTTTGATTGATTGATTGACATTTTTATTAACAGATTGCAGAATGGGTACAATACAGTACGGCTCAATACACACAATTGTTAAGGGGGATGCAGACCAGAGAAAGACTTTCGTCTTGTTTTACATCAGGGTTTACCCCATTTTCAATTCATCATGACATAATGACATACATGACATACAGGTAGACAGTACTGTTCCATCTAGACATTTATGACATACCAGATCTAATAATATAATAATAATATAATATAATAATAATCTACAAATATACAGTACTGTTTATGATACAAAAAGAGTCTAAAAAGAGAGTATTATACATTTGAGGGGGAAGAAACTGTACATTGGAGGAGGTTGGGCAGGTGGGGTGGGGGGTAACTGTACATTGGAGGGGGTTGGGCAGGTGGGGTGGGGGGTAACTGTACATTGGAGGGGGTTGGGTTTGGACATTTACAGGGGCCAGTTTTGAATTGCAGTCTCCCGTAGGTGCTCTTTGAGAGCGGTTTTGAAGGTGGGTAGTGATTCACATTATTTTACGGCTGTGGGTAGGGCGTTCCACGTGTTTAGTCCCTTGTTTGAGCCGAATCTGGGTTTAACATGATTTGTGGAGCTCCCTCTGGTGTTGTGGTCGTGGTATTCACTGACCTTTGGGAAGTATTTTATATTTATACACATGTACATGGGTACCTTCGCTAGAGGGGGTTCTCCAGGATGGCTTCTAGATTCATGCTACTGAGCTGAATATAGCAAAAGGTGAATAGAGCTAACAATCTAGGATAGTCGTTTTTAATGACTACAGAGTATTATTGACAATAGCCTAAACAATTAGTGAGTACCTCCCCTGGCAGTGTTGCCGTTCTGGAGAGAGTGTGCGTGTGTGTGTGTGTGTGTGTGTGTGTGTGTGTGTGTGTGTGTGTGTGTGTGTGTGTGTGTGTGTGTGTGTGTGTGTGTGTGTGTGTGTGTGTGTGTGTGTGTTGAGGTGATGTTAAAAACATTAGAGGAAATACACCTGCCTCAGCCTTTTGTGAATATTGTTTCCAGTGTATACCAAGGTTCATTTATCCAAGTTATCTGTGGGCAGCAGCTCACAGAGCCGATTGCACTGAAGGTGGGAATAAAAACTGGTTGTCCCTGGAGTGCCGTGAACTTCATCCTAGCACTCAACCAGTGGATGAAGTGGATTTACCAGTGCGCTCCTCTGCATGTCCGATCCCCAAATCCTGTTCAGGGATACGCGGACGACGTGCAGGTGTCATCACGACAGGAAGATGTCATCATTAACATGCTGGCACGCACTGATGAGTTCCTCCAGTGGTCAGGGCTGGAGGTGAAGCAAGCCAAGTGCGCTGTACTCCATGAGCGCCGCAGTGGAGGCAACCGCTGGTATAAGGCCAAGAACGACAAGCCCCCCTCCTTTCTTGTAATGGGCCAACCCATCAAGGTGTATCCCCGTAATGAGACCTACCCATACCTTGGCCACAGGTTTAACATGGCTGGAGAGTGGGGGGAGCAGGTCGAGGAGCTCACTACAGAGTTTCTCCATCGTCTACACCTGATTGACCTGTCCCCCCTCCCCGTCCTCATGAAGTTCCAGGCTGTGAGAGAGGTGGCTCTGGCTAAAATCCAACACCTTTTTGCCAATGTACACATCCCTCTCAAGGCACTGAGAGAAATGACAAACAAAACTATTCAGCTGGTCAGAAAGTGGGTAGGCCTCAACACACACTCCACACGGGGCATGATCTTTGTCCCATGTGGAGAGGGAGGGCTGGGAGTCCCCAATGTCCAGTGGACCTACATAGCCACCAGGCTAGCCCACCTGCTCCACATGCTTAACAATGATGATGTCACCGTCAGAGAAATGGCCAGGGCCTCTCTCCTGCTGGATCTACGCAGAAGGAAGATCCCCCTGGCCACCGCAGACCAGAATAACTTCCTCGGCTTCAGGAAGAAAGACTCTGGGAAACTGGACTCTCGGGCCAAGGGCTTCGGGGGTCTGGTCTGACTGGCCAGATCTCAATGACCTCTGCAACCAGACTGGAATTCAGCTGAAATGGACAAGACCCACCAACACACAGACTGAAGTCCCTGTCTCTGATGAACTTATCACAGACCCCTGTGTGGTTGTGAAGGTCAACATCACAACACCGCAGGAAGAGACTGTCGAACTGCACAGAGACTCTGCAAGGAGGGTTCTGCTCAGCATGAAGCAGTCTGAGATCAGGCAGCACTGGTGTGGACTCAGACTACAGGGAAAGCTAGCTTGTTTGGAGTTTGCTGACCACTCAGTCTCACACTCAGTGTATAAGAACGCCGCTGTTGGTGAGGATGTTTTAAAATTTACCATCAAAGCAAGACTGCATGTATTACCCACTCAATACAATCTGTCCACTTGGTATCCTCAAACTCACAGTCCATTCTGTTTAAATCATCAGGATTCACAACACCTAGAATCCATTGCACACATAACAAACGGATGTAATGCATACAAACACATGTACATCGCTCGTCATGACCGTATTGTGGACATTGTGTCTGATGCGGTACGGAACATATCACCATCTAGTGCAGCAATGTACAAACATGCCAGAGTGAAACCAGAGTGGTTTGGCCTTACCAACAATGTTTTTGCTAACATACCAAATACACCGGACGTTGTTTTTTCTGTTGACACCAGCCACGGAGAGGTGCTGGTCATAGAAGTAGGCTGTACCTCTGATCTGTACATGGACCAGGCCTTCCGGGACAAGTATATCAAATACCAACCACTGCTCAGTGTGATGGCTGACCTTGGGTATAGGTGTAGATATGGTGTACTTGTGTTCGGAAGTCTTGGCCATGTACACAAATGCACCATGACCGGTCTGAGAATTGCTGCAATGTCTAAAACAAATTGCCAAATATTGCTCTGTCTCAGCTATTATTGGCAGCTTAGCCACGTGGAGAAGGAGGTGCTATGTGTACCATTAAGTGTTCAGTGCTGCTTGGCCCCGATACATTTGATTCCCTGTTTATGTAATATAATTTGTGGAACCAAATAAAGTATTAAAATGTGTGTGTGCGTGCGTGCGTGTTGTTGGTTTTGAGATCAGAGATTGGAGCTTTATAATTAGGGGTGAGGTGAAGTTGTTTTCACGTCGTGTTGACCGGTCCTGTAGGTCAGTGGGCGTGGCCTCAGATCCTGTAGGTCAGTGGGCGTGGCCTCAGATCCCTATAGGTCAGTGGGCGTGGCCTCAGATCCTGTAGGTCAGTGGGCGTGGCCTCAGATCCCTATAGGTCAGTGGACGTGATGATGTCAGAGCCGGGTTATGGTTTAACACGCCGTGGAGTAAAAATCCAATAGATCAGAAAAGCCCCCCCCTCTCTGACCCGACACGCCGGTTGAAATAACAACGCATCACCACCAGTGACAGATTGACCTTTGTTCACCTTTTGTGGGGATTGTGTTGTTGTTGTTGTCTGTCTTGCACCAATTTAGTCCGCTTCTAACTCTTTATTAGGGAGCTTCTAATAAATAGCGACGGTTCGCTGCGTCGTGCTACTGTACGTACACAGATTAAGTGGTTTACATCGTGTGTGTAGCATGTCGGAGATAATCCGGTGAGTAAATCCAGCTCTGCTGTGTATAATAGAGCGTGTGCATTAGTGATCCCTCCTAAGTTACGGCCCGATTTTATTGCACAGCGGGAGCGGAGGCCTGTTAAAGAGATTGACCGGAGGGTTCCGTCGACTGTATCTGTGACATTATGGATCGTCTCGTTGATCGAGAGCTTCACTCGCACAGCGGAGAGAGAGAGCACTGTGCACGAGACAACCTCGACGGATTGTTATTTATGACTAAAGCCACTACTAATGATTATTTAAGTAATTGATTCATTCGACGATTATTTGGACCAATTCATCGGTTGCAGGTGCATCTAAATTATACATTTTCACCCCCCCCCCCCAAAAAGTCTGAACATTTTAAGTGTACATTTAAGTTTATGTACGTGCATTTACACACTAAAGCACTTTAACTCTTTGACGGCCAAACACGTAATATAGCTTGTTTCACCGCCAACGCTTGAGCGCCAAAAACGTAATATCTCGTTTTTAGATCCTTTGATATTTTTCCTTTGATCCCTGTTCTAAACGGTCAGACGGTACGTTGCATTGTTATCGCTTGAATGCGCTGATTATGTTCATAATTATCATTTATGTATGCATAGCACATGGCTAATGAATACCGTTTTGTTTCCGTTTTTGGATAGGTAAATAATCTAATGACTACTGATAATCTAATGACTAATGACTAGCTACCTGCTGTCTAATGACTGCTAATGACATTGGAGTGCTTGAGTGTTTGTATACTACATAAAATACATGCAAGCTGAAGTCAGAATTGTTTCCTTTGGTCCGGATAAATACAGTTGATTGCCTGCACCCTTCCAAAGGGGAGATCTAGTTGACACGTAGACTGTGACTGACTAGATATTTGGACATGTGTACATGGTATATACCTTTGATTTGGGAGTATTTGGGGTTTCAGAAGATCAACCAGAACGATTTGGGCTTATTGCATATAACACGTTTTATCTCGCGATCTATGGAAAAAGACTGGATTATTTTGGAAATGGGCGATGTTTAGCGTGTAATAAACTACAAACTACAGTGTGTAGAAACAAACTCTTTTTTTACATGTTGGACTAGAAATAGTGTCTGTCAAATGAGCCATACTATTGTCTCCATAGCTATAATATAGAATATACAATAGCTCGGCAAAGATCGTGAAATATCGTGAAAATGGTCAAGAAAAGCTGGCGCTAGCCAGTGCAGATGGGGAAAGCTTGTGGTGCTCAAAGAGTTAACAGGGGCTTTTTAGAGCATGCTGAATGCTTCTGAATGAAATTATTCTTCCTCAACTTCCACCATAACTAAATGTTTCAAAGCATCAATGAGGCAGTATTTAAATAACCTTTTTATTCGACTCATTCGTTTAATCGCAACACCTAGTATTTACTATTATAAACACCTAGTATTTACTATTATAAACACCTAGTATTTACTATTATAAACACCTAGTATTTACTATTATAAACACCTGGGCCCTGTTTCTTGTACCTGGATAACTGAGTTAGCCGGATAACTTTAACTGGATAACTGAGTTAGCCGGACTTTCCGGTTCCATGTACGTGGATTTTCCAAATCACCATGACAACAGATCCAAAAGTTTGAGCCTGGTCGAAAGCAGAGTTCAAGTTCAAGTTAGCCGGATCACGCAGAGCCACGCCCCCGCAAAGAAAGTGACAGCTCGTTTCCTGAAATTATTCCCACAGTCTAGGATCTGCGTTATACCATTCTGAATTACGTTTTTGTGCTCCATTCTTCCAGAGGGGTCTTTTGAAATGTAAAATAGACCCAAAATGCTGATACTAAATTCACTTTGTCCTAAATAATGCACGTTATATACCGTGGCGCTCGCTCGGTGCAACAACAACAAAATAAAGAATATTCTAAACACGGGTCTCTCGTTCATTAATGTATAAACAATGAATTTATCCCATCTGGCACAGTGGCTCAGCGGTAGTGCTCAATCCTGGCAACCCAGCGACCGGTGTTCGAAACCCCGTGATTCCAATATAATTTTTTTGAATATAATATTAATTATTATACGCAAAGGTAGCCTGGTTTTAAGTTAAAATATTATAAATCTACATGCATTGAGGATGTCATTCTTTATATAGCTCTCAACGTGCACCAAATTGAATTATTCCTATATTGCAAAAAGAAGGAGACGACTGGGTTTCGAACCCCGGTCGTCTGCGTGAAAGTCAAAAGAAGAACCCGTTACACCACAGAGAAGATAAGTAAAAGATCGACCATACATAAATCAATGGGTAAGGGAGCCGTATCGTTATTCTGTATAACAGTTTTACTAATTATTTTCGCTAGCAAGATCTCATTTGATTATTCAATCCAGCAGGCAAGTTTAAAGAAATATAATCTGATTGATTGAGGTAATGAGGGACTTAAAATTAGCCTATAGATAACGCATTTAACTTCTCGGCGAGGCGATTGAGCCGTACTGCAATATGTTACTAAAGTTTTAAATCAATTAATCAATCAATGCCGCTAGAGAATCAGGATCTCTGCTCTCGACACTTGCTGCCTTCTCGGCTGAGGCGGGCACGCACACTTATCCTGAATATCAAGTCTGGCTTGAGTTAACGAGACTGAATCCACCTTCGAGGAACAGGAAAATCCCGGCTTCAAACATCGGGTTAACTGAAGCTGGATAATGACATCTTGATCGACTTAGTTGAACCAGGTACGGGGAACGGGGCCCAGGTCAGCATCAAACAGGTGTCTCATTATTTACCAGTTCCACTGATAAGTGTTTGGGGTGTGGCTTATGTAGCCTGGTAGATGGTGCCATCTAGTGGTTAATATAAATCACATCACGTATCACAACATTTACTATTATAAACCCCTAGTATTTACTATTATAAACCCCTAGTATTTACTATTTAAACTCCTAATATTTACTATTATAAACCCAGAGTATTTACTATTTGAGACATTTCACAGCTTTCTTTTAAAGTCATAGAGATGGAACCTCTGAGTCTTTATTGAACTTTCTCAGAAAAGAAACAAACTAAAAACAACAAGAGGTTAAAGCGAGGCACAGCGAAAACGATCAATATGTTTCCCCGACTGTGTTTCTTCCAGGAGAGAGGTGTCTCTGAACGGAGGGTGGCGTCTCAAGCCACAGCAGGAGTCCGTGCTCCTCTCATCCTGGAGACAGAGCGTTAGGTGTCAGGCAGGAGGAGGGAGAGAAAACAGAGGTGTCTGTTGACCAGCAGAGCCTCCCATTAGTTGGCTCCATTAGCGAAGACAGTGAGGCACTCATTGTGGGTCATTTGAGACGGAGCCACAGGACTGTGATGTAGGAGCTTGAGTGAGTGAAGGGAACACGGCCATTTCTGTGTTGTGTTGTGTTGTGAGTCGAGTTGAGTTGAGTTGAGTTGTGTTGAGTTGAGTTGAGTTGAGTTGAGTTGAGTTGAGTTGTGTTGAGTTGAGTTGTGTTGAGTTGAGTTGTGTTGAGTTGAGTTGAGTTGTGTTGAGTTGAGGTGTGTTGAGTTGAGTTGTGTTGAGTTGAGTTGTGTTGAGTTGAGTTGAGTTGAGTTGAGTTGTGTTGAGTTGAGTTGTGTTGAGTTGAGTTGTGTTGAGTTGAGTTGAGTTGAGTTGAGTTGTGTTGAGTTGAGTTGAGTTGAGTTGAGTTGTGTTGAGTTGAGTTGTGTTGAGTTGAGTTGTGTTGAGTTGAGTTGTGTTGAGTTGAGTTGTGTTGAGTTGAGTTGAGTTGTGTTGAGTTGAGGTGTGTTGAGTTGAGTTGTGTTGAGTTGAGTTGAGTTGTGTTGTGTTGTGTTGTGTTGTGTTGAGTTGTGTTGTGTTGAGTTGAGTTGAGTTGAGTTGTGTTGAGTTGAGTTGTGTTGAGTTGAGTTGTGTTGAGTTGAGTTGAGTTGTGTTGAGTTGTGTTGAGTTGAGTTGAGTTGTGTTGAGTTGAGTTGAGTTGAGTTGAGTTGAGTTGAGTTGTGTTGAGTTGAGTTGTGTTGAGAGTCGAGTTGAATTGAGTTGAGTTGTGTTGTGTTGTGTTGTGTTGAGTTGTGTTGAGTTGAGTTGAGTTGAGTTGAGTTGAGTTGAGTTGAGTTGAGTTGTGTTGAGTTGAGTTGAGTTGAGTTGAGTTGTGTTGAGTTGAGTTGAGTTGAGTTGAGTTGAGTTGAGTTGTGTTGAGTTGAGTTGTGTTGAGAGTCGAGTTGAATTGAGTTGAGTTGTGTTGTGTTGTGTTGTGTTGAGTTGAGTTGAGTTGAGTTGAGTTGTGTTGAGTTGAGTTGAGTTGAGTTGAGTTGAGTTGAGTTGAGTTGAGTTGAGTTGAGTTGTGTTGAGTTGAGTTGAGTTGTGTTGAGTTGAGTTGAGATTAATTGAGTTGAGTTGAGTTGAGTTGTGTTGAGATTAATTGAGTTGAGTTGAGTTGAGTTGAGTTGTGTTGAGTTGAGTTGAGTTGTGTTGAGTTGTGTTGTGTTGAGTTGTGTTGAGTTGAGTTGTGTTGAGTTGAGTTGTGTTGAGTTGAGTTGTGTTGAGTTGAGTTGAGTTGTGTTGAGTTGAGTTGTGTTGAGTTGAGTTGAGTTGTGTTGTGTTGAGTTGTGTTGTGTTGTGTTGAGTTGATTTGTGTTGAGTTGAGTTGTGTTGTGTTGAGTTGTGTTGAGTTGTGTTGAGTTGAGTTGTGTTGAGTTGAGTTGTGTTGAGGTGAGTTGTGTTGAGTTGAGTTGTGTTGAGTTGTGTTGAGTTGTGTTGTGTTGAGTTGTGTTGAGTTGAGTTGCGTTGTGTTGAGTTGAGTTGTGTTGTGTTGAGTTGTGTTGAGTTGAGTTGAGATTAATTGAGTTGAGTTTAGAGTTGAGTTGAGTTGTGTTGTGTTGAGTTGAGTTGTGTTGAGTTGTGTTGAGTTGAGTTGTGTTGAGTTGAGTTGAGTTGTGTTGAGTTGTGTTGAGTTGAGTTGAGTTGTGTTGAGTTGAGATTAATTGAGTTGAGTTTAGAGTTGAGTTGAGTTGTGTTGAGAGTCGAGTTGAATTGAGTTGAGTTGTGTTGTGTTGTGTTGAGTTGTGTTGAGAGTCGAGTTGAGGTGAGGTCAGTTGAGTTGCGGATTGATGCAATTTTTGACAGTTTGACGGTTAAGGTTAGTTTAAGGTAACAGTGTGGTTAAGGTTATGGTTAGTTTAAAGGGGACCTGCATTGCTATTCCTAGCACTATTTGGGCAACTTTACACAATTTCTGTGAGTCTATGGAAGACATCTGTAAGGTTTATTTAAAAAAATGGAGTACTCAAAAGCATCATTTTCCAGCCTCAAGATTTCAGCCTGTTATTGGCCTGGCTCCGCCCATAAGCACTTTCAGTGGCAGTCATCCACACAGTCTGCGAGTGGCAGACAGAGAGAGAGAGAGAGAGAGAGAGAGAGAGAGAGAGAGAGAGAGAGAGCACTGTGTAAACACAGCTTCGTGCGAGGTACGCAGGTCCCCTTCTCTTTCTCTCTCTCCCTCTCCCGTTTGAGGAAGTCTTCCACTGTGCCGCGCGCTATAGACGGGGCGTTTATGCTCCCGAATCGAGAGAGAGAGAGATAGAGAGGGGGAGAGAGAGAGACAGACCGAGAGACGACAGCACGACGCGCGTGTGTGTCTATATGATTCTCCCTCCCTCTCTCGCTCGCTCTCTGTCAAACCCCGTTTGGTGCACTACAACCACAGAGCCAATCAGATCACTATCCGCTCCATCCTCGCCACGTGACGTCACCATGCGAGTCAAATCAGAATGACCTGATTTTTTTCAAACCAGGAAATGAATGACCTGAATGACGGCAATCCGCCAATATGGTATTTAGAGACACAAACACATTGATACTAACTCCTATTACTATAATACAATGCTAGACACTGAAAAAAGACATTTATAATGCATGTCACCTTTAAGGTAACAGTGTGGTTAAAGGAAAACTCCAACATTTTGGGAAATTAGCTTATTTAACGTCTTCCCTGGAGTTAGACAAGAAGATACATACCTTTTTTGTCTCTGTGCATGCATTAGGCTTAGGGAACAGCCGCTCCGTTAGCGTAGCTTAGCTTCATCCCTGGAAGTTGGTCAGACTTGTACCCTGACGTTCCCTACAGTGCCCTACAGTCACGAAATACACTCCAAATACAACTCCAAAACGTTCCTGTAAACATGTTGTGACCTGTGTATTCACCATGTGGAGAAATAAAAAATAATTGAATTCGACAATTACGTTTTCTAAGCAAATATACTCGGAACAATTTTTTGCCTAACCACTCCTCTCTGGGCGCAGTCAGTGATTTCAACGTGAAGCCGTGTTTGTTGACATTCTCATTCATTCAAAGGATCCGAACCGATTGAGGTTTATGGATACCATGACTTAAAATCCAGGTAAGAACCTTGACGATTAAAAGCCTCCCCAATTTAGAAAACAGTATTCCAATGGCTGGTCTTGATAGGCTGCTAGCTAACGTAGCTAACCAACAAACACAGAACCGGGCGGACACTAAAGCAAATAACGAGAGCAATGACTTCCTTTCTGGGGGGTTTCAAAATAAAAGAGCGACGTCTATAGCAGCGGAATATGTTTATTTTGTACATTATCTAACGTTAACACGAACCTAAACTAACTTTAGGTTAGTTGTAACGTTAGATAATGTACAAAATAAATGTCATGCACATCCCTAGGGGGAGGGAGCGAGGGAGCGCAGGGGGAAATGCGAGCCGGCCGGCCGTGGTACTTGATTGATCTGCTGTGGAGAGAGAGGGGACTTTCCTCCGTTGGCTGACTCTCATCACAGACACACTCCGCACACACACACGTACACGCAGACACATACACACGCAAATAAGCATGCACACGCACACTATAACACAATCCCACAAATGCATAAGTGCAAGTAGGTAGGTAGGTAGGTAGGTAGGTAGGTAGGTAGGTAGGTAGGTAGGTAGGTAGGTAGGTAGGTAGGTAGGTAGATAGGTAGGTAGGTAGGTAGGTAGGTAGGTAGGTAGGTAGGTAGGTAGGTAGGTAGGTAGGTAGGTAGGTAGGTAGGTAGCTAGGTAGGTAGGTAGGTAGGTAGGTAGGTAGGTAGCTAGGTAGATAGATAGATAGATAGATAGATAGATAGATAGATAGATAGATAGATAGATAGATAGATAGATAGATAGATGGATAGATGGATAGATAGATAGATAGATCCAATCCAGTTCTCTCCTCCCACCTGCTCTGACACTGAAGGGCCTTAATGAGAGAAGTTATTATTATGATTATTATTATTATTATTATTATTATTATTAATATTATTATTATTATTATTTATTATTATTATTATGTCTCTGTCCATTCTACTGTATTCTACCACTCTGCTGTCACACAACACTGGAGAGGGGAGATAGTGAGGGAGAGAGAGAGAGAGAGATATAGGGAGGGAGAGAGAGATAGGGAGGGAGAAAGAGAGATGGATGGAGAGAGAGAGGGAGAGGGGAGAGAGCGAGAGGGATGGAGAGAGATAGATAGGGAGGGAGAAAGAGGGAGGGAGGGAGAGAAATAGAGAGAGGGGTGGAGAGAGAGACAGGGAGGGAGAAAGAGGGAGGGAGGGAGAAGGAGAAGGTGAGAGGTACGGAGGGAGAAAGAGAGAGGGAGGGAGGGAGAGGGAGAAGGAGAGGGTGAGAGGTACGGAGGGAGAAAGAGAGAGGGAGGGAGGGAGAGGGGGAGAGAGAGGGGGAGAGGGAGAGACTTGTGAACTTTGAGGAATAATGACCAGGGAGCCAGGTCAAAGGTCAGATAAACAGCAGACAGCACTTCTTTCATCTACCTCCATTCGCCACCACCATCACCTCATCCACTTCCCTAGGTATTCCTCTGTGTGTGTGTGTGGGTGTGTGTGTGTGTGGTGTCATAAGCATGGGCTCACAGGCAAATGTGTGTGTGTGTGCGCATCAGGGTTCGAAATTAAGGGGGGCTTGAGGCAAAATGCCCTTGAAAATTGACCAAATGCCCTCGAAAATCAGTTAAGGGGGGCAAGAAAAGCCCCCGACACTTTGCACAGATGTTTAGCCCTTAGTATGCACTAGGGATGGGCATTTTAAAGAAAAATCCAGATCGATTGATCGCATGCTATACTCGAGTGATCGTGTATTACTCGAAAGGGGGAAAAAAACGTAAAAAAAAAATAATAATAATAATAATATTTGATTTTTAATTATTTCTTTTACTTATTTTTGTTCATTCACGTATATATGTTTAAGGAAACCAACAAACAGTTATAATCTTACACATACATGTGAAAAAATATGTAAAAAAATAAATAATAATAAATAAATTTAATATTCTTCATAAACATTATTAATCATTTCGATTTTTCTCATAGCTACAAGTAACGATTACTCACAGTATAATATGCATGTAATAAATAGTTTGTGCTCCTAAATTCTTATTTACATTTTATTTATTTACATTGTATTTAGGAGCACATGTGCTCCTTGGGAAAAAGGTTAGCGTAGAGCCCTGTATATGGAGACATTAACATTACGTTATCAAACATAGGGACGAAGACTGTAAAAAAAAAGTGTCGACAATGTTTTATAATCTTTATGTTAATTTTCATCATAAAAATCCGGTGCCCCCGAAATACAAAAAAAAGCCCCCGAAAATCAATTAACACTTTGATTGCCTAAGGTTAAATTCATGATATACCATCCCTTGCCAGCTCTATTTGTCTATGGAGAAGTTCCCCTTCTTTGCAGGGCTATAACTTTTTAAATTCTATTGCTAAATTGCCATTATTAGGGCCCATTCAATGTCCTATATGTATTGTTCAGGGTGTATGAACGTTAAACTTTTTCATTCACATATTCATACTAAAATATGATCTAAAGTATAAGTATGTTTTCATCTCTTTCTGCAGCTTTCTCCAGAACGTGATTTATAGCCCCAAATGCATTATATTGATGATCAAATACAGTTTGATAGCAATCGGCGCGATATAAAAAATTCCAACTGGACGGACTTCTGGAAGTTACTACACGTCATCTGATGTTGACTGGATGGGCGAGGGGGAGTTTATAATTCCGTGGGCAGCGTTATACCATTCATCTAATGTGGGTCATATGTTCATCAGATCAGTTAGTATCGAACACGGTAATATTACACGCTAAAACTCACCCCAGTCTCCTCGGGCCGTTGGGCGATCAGCGTGGGGTAGACAGTTTTCCATTATGGGATGTCGAAATACCCGGTCCATTTCCAGGTTGTATAATAGTATATACGTCCAAATCATGTTGTTTATCGAGTTATTGGCAACGGATCGCTATGTATTGTGTCGAGCTAGAGTCCCGGGACCTATAGCGAGTGCCCGGAAGGAATATGGGTGATCAGCACTTCATCCACATGACTTCCTGTTTGGCGCTTCTGCCGATCGGCCACCAGATGGCGCTCTTGAACCGATTGAGAGGAGCTCAGAACTGTGTGTGAAGGCTGCAGAGGGGAAATATGATTCCGATCACAGATTTTTGAAATATTGATATTAAAGACGAGTTAGGGCGTCCTCTGCAACTTTAGCATGGCTAGGAAAGACGCCTAAACACGTTTTCGGCACTTAAAGTGTTATTAAGGGGGGCAAAAAAAAGCCCTGAAAAAAAAACGTTAATTTCTAACCCTGGTGCGCATGCTTTTACATGTGTGCTTTTATTTACGTGTGCGCTTGTATTCATGTGTGTGTGTGTGTGTTAGTGAGTGTATGCATGTCAGAGGGGGGAGGACAACAACACGTGTCTGATCTTACAGCAGCCTATCCTCTGTCCCTCTCTATTAGGGTCGGGTACCTTTCACATTTGAACCGATACCGGTACCCAACAACGGTACCTTTTTTCGGTACTTTAGTCTCTAAAAATGTTAATCTACCTACCGCAGTTGTAAAAAAAAAAAAGCAAAAAAATCCAAACTTCAAATAATTTATTATCATATATAATATATAATATTGCAGCGAGCGTTGTCTGCATCTAGCGACCACACTTGCTACCGTTTTTCGGCTCGCCATCGCCCCCCGACTGCTTTGTTGTTGAGTCAAGTCAAATCCTAGGTAAACGTGAACGTGCGGCACACTTCATAGGTTTCCTTTTTCGCGGTAAACGAAACATTGATGTCGTTAAAACTAAAAAATAAATAAATAAAATGTAAGTAAAAAAGAAAAGAAAAAACAGTACCGAAATGTGGCACCGGTAGATCTCACGCAAATTGGTACTCGGTAGTGCTGAGGTGATTCGGTTGGTACCCTTAAAAGTACCGGGTTCGGTACCCATCCCTACTCTCTAGTGTTGTCACGATACTGGAATTTCGACTTCGATACGATACCTTGAAAAGTATCGATATTATCGATATTTTCGATACCAAAAAAAAAAATATATATATATATATATATATATATTTTTTTTAACAAATTTAGCTTTTGCTGCTGGTTGATTCTCCTCAGCTTCTCTCTGGTACTATAAGAGAAGATAAATATAACACTTTTAAAACCCTTTGTTTATCTTTAGATCACACATTTAAAAATAACTGTTCATCTCACTTCAATCGTTTTTATTGCAGAACATGGTATTTTCTCACGCAGACAGATGTCAACACTGTGTTGCATGTACCTGACAAACTGAACTGTTTGTATTACAGTCATATTCCGACTTAACTGAATGCACATGTGTGTGTGTGGACTACTGTACTATTACAGGTATTGAAATGAATAATGCAACTTCCTTAAAAAAAATTAAGATTTTATATTTTTTTATTTTTTATGAATAATTAAATATAGATATTTCGGGAAATGAGTATCGAAACCGTTTTAAATATTCAGAATCGATATGTATCGATTTTTCGATATTTTTGACAACACTAGTCTCTACAGCTCTGAGCTTCACACAAGACAACGTGTCCCTCTACGCCTTGTTCCCTCTCTTTCTTCCTCTCCCCTCCGTCCTTCCTCTCTCTCTCTCATTCTGCATCTCTCTCTCTCATTCTGCATCTCTCTCTCTTTCCTCCTCTCCCCTCCGTCCTTCCTCTCTCTCTCATCCTGCATCTCTCTCTCTCTCTCTCTTTATGCATCTCTCTCTCTTTCTAGATCTCTCTCTCGTTCTGCATCTCTCTCTCTTTCTGCATCTCTCTCTCGTTCTGCATCTCTCTCTCTCTTTCTGCATCTCTCTCTCGTTCTGCATCTCTCTCTCTTTCTGCATCTCTCTCTCGTTCTGCATCTCTCTCTCGTTCTGCATCTCTCTCTCTTTCTGCATCTCTCTCTCATTCTGCATCTCTCTCTCTCTTTCTGCATCTCTCTCTCGTTCTGCATCTCTCTCTCTTTCTACATCTCTCTCTCTCGTTCTGCATCTCTCTCTCTCTTTCTGCATCTCTCTCTCTTTCTGCATCTCTCTCTCGTTCTGCATCTCTCTCTCTTTCTGCATCTCTCTCTCTTTCTGCATCTCTCTCTCGTTCTGCATCTCTCTCTCTTTCTGCATCTCTCTCTCTCTTTCTGCATCTCTCTCTCGTTCTGCATCTCTCTCTCTCTTTCTGCATCTCTCTCTCTTTCTGCATCTCTCTCTTTCTGCATCTCTCTCTCTCTTTCTGCATCTCTCTCTCGTTCTGCATCTCTCTCTCTTTCTGCATCTCTCTCTCATTCTGCATCTCTCTCTCTCTTTCTGCATCTCTCTCTCGTTCTGCATCTCTCTCTCTCTTTCTGCATCTCTCTCTCTTTCTGCATCTCTCTCTCGTTCTGCATCTCTCTCTCTTTCTGCATCTCTCTCTCTTTCTGCATCTCTCTCTCGTTCTGCATCTCTCTCTTTCTGCATCTCTCTCTTTCTGCATCTCTCTCTCTTTCTGCATCTCTCTCTCGTTCTGCATCTCTCTCTTTCTGCATCTCTCTCTCGTTCTGCACACATCTCTCTCTCTCTCTCTCTTTCTGCATCTCTCTCTCGTTCTGCACACATCTCTCTCTCTCTCTCTTTCTGCATCTCTCTCTCTCTCTCTTTCTGCATCTCTCTCTTTCTGCACGCATCTCTCTCTCTCTCTCTCTTTCTGCATCTCTCTCTCATTCTGCACGCATCTCTCTCCCTCTCTCTCTCTCTCTCTCTCTCTCTTCCTGCATCTCTCTCTCTTTCTGCATCTCTCTCTCTTTCTGCACGCATCTCTCTCCCTCTCTCTCTCTCTCTCTCTCTCTTCCTGCATCTCTCTCTCTTTCTGCATCTCTCTCTCTTTCTGCACGCATCTCTCTCCCTCTCTCTCTCTCTCTCTCTTCCTGCATCTCTCTCTCTTTCTGCATCTCTCTCTCTTTCTGCACGCATCTCTCTCTCTTTCTGCATCTCTCTCTCTCTCTCTCTCTTTCTGCATCTCTCTCTCTTTCTGCATCTCTCTCGTTCTGCATCTCTCTCTCTTTCTGCATCTCTCTCTCATTCTGCATCTCTCTCTCTCTTTCTGCATCTCTCTCTCGTTCTGCATCTCTCTCTCTCTTTCTGCATCTCTCTCTCTTTCTGCATCTCTCTCTCGTTCTGCATCTCTCTCTCTTTCTGCATCTCTCTCTCTTTCTGCATCTCTCTCTCGTTCTGCATCTCTCTCTTTCTGCATCTCTCTCTTTCTGCATCTCTCTCTCTTTCTGCATCTCTCTCTCGTTCTGCATCTCTCTCTTTCTGCATCTCTCTCTCGTTCTGCACACATCTCTCTCTCTCTCTCTCTTTCTGCATCTCTCTCTCGTTCTGCACACATCTCTCTCTCTCTCTCTTTCTGCATCTCTCTCTCTCTCTCTTTCTGCATCTCTCTCTTTCTGCACGCATCTCTCTCTCTCTCTCTCTTTCTGCATCTCTCTCTCATTCTGCACGCATCTCTCTCCCTCTCTCTCTCTCTCTCTCTCTCTCTTCCTGCATCTCTCTCTCTTTCTGCATCTCTCTCTCTTTCTGCACGCATCTCTCTCCCTCTCTCTCTCTCTCTCTCTCTCTCTTCCTGCATCTCTCTCTCTTTCTGCATCTCTCTCTCTTTCTGCACGCATCTCTCTCCCTCTCTCTCTCTCTCTCTCTTCCTGCATCTCTCTCTCTTTCTGCATCTCTCTCTCTTTCTGCACGCATCTCTCTCTCTTTCTGCATCTCTCTCTCTCTCTCTCTCTTTCTGCATCTCTCTCTCTTTCTGCATCTCTCTCGTTCTGCATCTCTCTCTCTTTCTGCATCTCTCTCTCATTCTGCATCTCTCTCTCTCTTTCTGCATCTCTCTCTCGTTCTGCATCTCTCTCTCTCTTTCTGCATCTCTCTCTCTTTCTGCATCTCTCTCTCGTTCTGCATCTCTCTCTCTCTTTCTGCATCTCTCTCTCTCTTTCTGCATCTCTCTCTCGTTCTGCATCTCTCTCTCGTTCTGCATCTCTCTCTCTTTCTGCATCTCTCTCTCTTTCTGCACGCATCTCTCTCCCTCTCTCTCTCTCTCTCTCTCTCTCTCTCTTCCTGCATCTCTCTCTCTTTCTGCATATCTCTCTCTTCCTGCATCTCTCTCTCTTTCTGCATCTCTCTCTCGTTCTGCATCTCTCTCTTTCTGCATCTCTCTCTCGTTCTGCACACATCTCTCTCTCTCTCTCTTTCTGCATCTCTCTCTCGTTCTGCATCTCTCTCTCGTTCTGCATCTCTCTCTTTCTGCATCTCTCTCTCGTTCTGCACACATCTCTCTCTCTCTCTTTCTGCATCTCTCTCTCGTTCTGCACACAT
The DNA here is from genome assembly GCF_963971535.1 of Notolepis coatsorum. Lineage (NCBI taxonomy): Eukaryota > Metazoa > Chordata > Actinopteri > Aulopiformes > Paralepididae > Notolepis > Notolepis coatsorum. The sequence goes on along the minus strand of NC_140181.1, from coordinate 7,763,657 downwards.
CTCTCTCTCTCTCTCTCTTTCTGCATCTCTCTCTCTTTATGCACGCATCTCTCTCTCTCTCTCTTTCTGCATATCTCTCTCATTCTGCATCTCTCTCTCTCTCTTTCTGCATCTCTCTCTCTTTCTGCACGCATCTCTCTCTCTCTCTCTCTCTTTCTGCATCTCTCTCTCATTCTGCATGCATCTCTCTCCCTCTCTCTCTCTCTCTCTCTCTTCCTGCATCTCTCTCTCTTTCTGCATCTCTCTCTCTTTCTGCACGCATCTCTCTCCCTCTCTCTCTCTCTCTCTCTCTCTCTCTCTCTTCCTGCATCTCTCTCTCTTTCTGCATATCTCTCTCTTCCTGCATCTCTCTCTCTTTCTGCATCTCTCTCTCTTCCTGCATCTCTCTCTCTTTCTGCATCTCTCTCTCTTTCTGCACGCATCTCTCTCCCTCTCTCTCTCTCTCTCTCTCTCTTCCTGCATCTCTCTCTCTTTCTGCATCTCTCTCTCTTTCTGCATCTCTCTCTCTTTCTGCACACATCTCTGCAGCTCTAAGGCTGTTTCCATCTGAGGAGAGGAAACCTGTTTGTGCCAAGTCATCCCTGCTGCCTGCTACAACTAAGTATGATAAAGTATGATTAGGTATATTCATAGCCTTACTGAGACTATGAATGAATACACACACACACACACACACACACACACACACACACACACACACACACACACACACACACACACACACACACACACACACACACACACACACACACACACACACACACACACACACACACACACACACACACACACACACACACACACACACACACACACACACACACACACACACACACACACACACACACACACCCCCAGAGGGATTTATGTGGACTACTAACTCTCCAGGATGGCCGTACTGGCCTATATTAGTTTGGCACACGCTCCTCTGTGGAACTCTCTCTTTTACTGTACTTACTGTACTTACTGTACAATACACACACACATACACACACACACACACACACACACACACACACACCAGAGACTAGGCCTCATTACTGTAGCAGGATACATAACACACACACACAGATGCAGAGAAACACACACAGACAGACATACACACAAACCAGACACAGACACACAGACAGACAGACAGACAGACAGACAGACAGACAGACAGACAGACAAACCAGACACAGACACACAGACACACAGACAGACAGACAGACAGACAGACAGACAGACACACAGACACACAGACAGACAGAAAGACAGACAGACAGACAGACAGACAGACAGACAGACAGGTGGTGTTCAGGCTCAACACGGTTCAAAACAAACAAATCCAAGTTCCATACAATCACAGTTTCAACAAATAAAGGACATATTCTTTTTTTTTATCCACTTTTTATTTTTTCTATTTTTCTCCCATCCCAATTTCGTTTCGCCAATTCTCCCCTTCAATTCTCCCCTTCAATTCTCCCCTTCAATTCTCCCCTTCAATTCTCCCCTCCCCCGTCTTGAACGTTTCTAGACTATGCCCCCCACTGGTCGGCTGTAGTGAGGATAGAAGCCTTGCATCACGTGTCCCCTCCGGTACACGAGGAGGCAGCCTGTTGCATCTTTTCACCTGACAGCGAGGAGTAACGCGTGGGAGGCTCACGCTGCCCCCGATACTTCCTGTCTCTGCTGTACAGGCGTCGCCCAACCGACCTGTAAGAGTCGCTGTCCACATCGTCCAATCCCCACCCATCGACTGAGATAGTATGACATTGACGACTGGCCCAAGCCACAGGCAACGCCGACACCGGGAGTCGAGACCGGAGTCTCTTGCACTGGCGACGAGGGCAATCGATTATTTAGCAAACAAGTCCGATAGGCAATAGAGTGGTCGAATAACAGTCCAGGTTCAAAACACGTATCAGGCTCTGGTACAAAAAGGGAATGTTCAATACTCAGGGTTTGTCGTCTGGTCCAGGGTCAGGTTCACAAGAGGGTTTCTCAGCCAGTCCAGGGTCCAGTACCACGAACACCTTCTCTCTCCTCTCCTCTCCTCTCACTACCTCTCACCTCACAGACTCAGTATCTCACACTCTCTCTGCACTCTGCTCCTTCCTCACCTCCACTCCATCTCTCTCTGTCTCTCCTCGGGTTTTAAACTATGGGTGTCTCTGTGTGTGTGTGTGTGTGTAG
>NC_140181.1:7730444-7761282 GCF_963971535.1 Notolepis coatsorum | reverse complement strand
ACATTAGCATTCTACCGGAGGTTTCAAAATGCTACAGTTGTTTTTGTGTGTAGGGAAAGAAGGGTTTTTTGTGAGGGGGTGTCGAATAAACCCCTCCTTCCCACTTGATTGGTTTAGGAGATTTTATCTCATTCTGCTGAGCCAGTCAGGGCCGAGCCGTTAGGGACGTCTTGGCAGGGGGGGGGGGGGGGGGGGGGGGGAGGGTTATCCTGCCGACTCCTATTACAAACAGGAGCCGTGTGCAGGGTTTCCCCCGTCATAGCAATGTTGCTATGGCGACGCCTTCCGTGAGTTAAAGAGTGTTAAGGTGTCGAGTTAGAGCGTAGGGCTTACGGGTGCTACGCTCGATTTATGTGTAAACTTGAGTCAGTTGGTCACGTGACTCACAGTTGACATGTCTTTTTCATGACTACGACTCATGTGGGAAGGTTTCTGGGAAGGTCCGGTCTTTACTCTTTGACAAAAGGAGTGACTGGATGTAAAAACATGTAAACGTTTTTTTACTCCCAGCTGTGCAGTTGGGTTCATACGGGTGATGCTTCTTCTTTATTGTTATAAAGAGTTGGATGAATCTATATGAATTGGAAATGGGGGATCCTGATGGAAACAAGACTAACGTCTTTCTCAGGTCTACATCCCCTTAACATTTGTGTGTATTGAGCCGTACTGTATTGTACCCTTTCTGCAATCTGTTGGATAAAGTTTTCATTCATTCATTCATGGAGTTGGTTGCATCCCGCCCCTCTTGTCGTTCCCCTGGGCGTCTTGGGGATTCAATAAGATGGTCTAAATAGCCTATTATTTATGTGGATATGCCCAACGCACACATAGTGCTAGCTCAGGATGTTCTGCTGGACATTTGGTAACTGACTGGCGCGCCTTGGTTGCTTGGGGTTAAAACAGCATTTTTATGGTGGTTAGGGCACGGGACTGGTTCTGGTCACGCTGGTCCGGATCAGTTAAACCCGTTGTCCGCCGGGGATGCAGATCTGCTGTTCTGGTACCCTGAGGGACTTGGGCTTTTTTCAGGGGGAAAAATGCTAGGTCGGTCCGGGTGTCGCAGGGTTAAGCGCTATGGAACCCTTGTTGGGTACATTGTATTCTACACTGTCGTAATGGCTTACGGCCGTGCCAACCTGTACACGCCCGATCTCGTCGGATCTCGGCCGCCACGCAGGTTGGTCTTGGTTAGTACTTGGTTGGGTGACCTCCTGGGAATACCAAGTACGGGGTGTTGGGGCTGGTTTTCCATTCTTGCGCTCTTCTCTTACGCGTGGCGAAGAGGGGTCTGTTGGAGTGGTCTTTTGACCTCCTCGGGGGACCCTGTGCTCCCCGTATCACCGGGCCCGGTCCGAAGTAATGTTTTCGTTGACCCGTAGGCCCGGGATGACCCTGTTGGAAACTGGAACACGGTTACTGCGGCAGTGCCGCAGGTGTGTTTTGGAGTTTTTTCCTGGGGGGTTATGGGACCAACCACCGCATAGGGTAACGACTAGGTGGTTGGTTCTCTGGTGTGTTGGGGCAGTGTCAACTCCCGGGTTAACCGGTTGAGGGTGCCCCTGCACGTTCATGACGTCTGCCAATCGTGTCAGCCTTCTCTGCCTCCACCCTCTGGGTGGGGGTTTTTAAATGGAGGCTTGGTCATGCAACAACGCCAGCATGCGCCCCTTCCGCCGGTGCGGCTGTGTTCAGCTGTCCCCTCTGGCGTCTGTCTCGTCCGCAGTCTCCAGGCTCGGGTTAACAGCCTGTTGCCTGGTTTTTTCCCCGGTGCGCTGACTGCTTCAGTTGGTTAACCTTTTTTGTGTGCTTACGGCCATGCTGACTGCCTGTTCTGCAGGGTCAGTGTGCCAGGCGGTGTACTATTGGGGGGACAGGGCCCGCTCGGCTGAGGGGCCTTTGTCCGAATACGCTGGCGATGTGGGGGGCGGGGTCACTAAGTGCCCACCTGGTGGGGTCTTGATGCTGGCATCATGGACTTCTCCGGGCCCCCGTTCCAGGGGGTCCAGTCCCTTTGGTGGGTCTGGGTCTTCCTTCGCGCTCCGCTGCTACGGCCTTGCCACGGGGTTGGGTTTGCCCTTGACCCCGTGATTCTGGGGGCAGTAACGAGGTTGTTCCCTCCGTTCGTTCCCGGGTGGCATGCGGGTTGTGCGTGTGTGTAGTCGTGGGGTCAAGCCACGGTCTGCTCACCCTGTGCGTTGAGTTGCTTGAGTGCCTCTTCGCACGGTCGGGTCCGTCGCCCTCCCGGGAAACCTCTAATACGGGGGGTGCCCTCCATTAGGGGGGGGTCGGGGGGGCTCGGCCCTCCCTGTTCTGATGGTTGTGGGGGGCCTTCAGCGGGGTGTATTTGTCGGCCGGTGGCTCCGCTCGGCCTCCCTATGTGCATGAGTGATGCCGAGCGGATCCCCTAATGATACAGAACGTTAGGTTATGACTATAACCAAGTTCTGTTAATTAGGGGTGACGCTCGGCATCCGACGCCGCTGCAGCCCTTGACCTCACCTTGTGGTGAATGCTTGGGAAGGAGGAGAGCAGGTGACCACACACCTGCTTATGAAGGTAAGCTAACGAGGGGTGTGGTCAGACGAATACTGGTATTAAAGGTACATTTGTGGAATTTATTCAGTGCGCGTGCACGTACGCGAGGGAGTGCATGAGTGATGCCGAGCGTCACCCCTAATTAACAGAACTTGGTTATAGTCATAACCTAACGTTAACCCTTTGTCGTGTGGCAGTGAAAGGGTTACCCTTCTGTATTGTCGCAGTGAAAGGGTTAACCTTCTGTAGTGTTTTTTGTGACCAACTTTTAATTTTATCTTTTTTTTTTAAAAACAAGTTCAGAGGAAAGAGACATTCCTGACTGATCTCCTTCTTCCCTACCGCCCCACCCGTTCCCTCCGGTCCTCCTCCGGTCCTCCTCCACTGCCTCCCTCACTGTCCTGACATCCAAACTCAAAAACGATGGTGATCGGGTCTTCTCTCGCACTGCACCCCGACTCTGGAACTCCCTCCCTCAGTTCATCAGAGACTCCCCTACACTCTCCACCTTCAAAGCTCGCCTCAAAACCCACCTGTTCTCCCTTGCCTTCAACCCCCCCCCCACCCATAACCCCCCCCCCCCCCCCCCCCCCCCTCCAACCCGATTGATGTCTGTCTCCTGCCGCTCTGTCTTTTTGTGCTATCTCATGCTGTCTTCCCCTGTTCCCCCCACGGTCTCATGTTCCTTTTGTTTTTGTTTCTTTGTTTTTGTTTCTTTGTTCCTAACTACTGTCAGCGACTTCGGGTCATTGAGAAGCGCTATATAAATACAATTAATTATATTATTATTATTATTCACATCAGCATTTCGTATTAATTCCCACAGTGGCATAAAAAAGTGTCTTTTCAGTATATAGATTGTCCGTCAGTATAGTCCTGTACTGTGTAGCCTGCCTGCTTGCAGCTGCGAGACAGTCCAGGTCGCTTCTTAACCCCCCTCCCAGCCCCCCGGGTTCGTGTAGACATTTTAGGGGAAGGAGGAAACTATGATGCATACATGTATAGGATACAATTAAATACAAATAAATAGGGATGGCTATTTTTATTGGCTTTTTTACCGATACTGATATACCGATATTGTCCAACTCTTAATTTCCGATACCGATATCAACCGATATCAACCGATATCAACCGATACCGATATATGCAGGGTTAACCCCCCCCCCCCCCAAAAATGGAATAATTTCAGGTAATTAATAGAGATGTTCCGATACCATTTTTTCCTTCCCGATCCGATTCCGATACCTAAGCTTTGGGTATCGGCCGATACCGATACTGATCCGATACCAGTGCATACATTCAAAAAATTAATAAAAAAACTTTTTTTTCTTTTTTTTTTTTTTATACAGCTACTGTTTTATATAATACTGTTTTTTAGTAATAACTATAAAGTAATGGTATTTATTCAACAACAGGTGATTGTATAGATTAGTATTAGTATCAGTAATTGAAAACTATCTCAATGAGTTCACCCACGGAAAGGTTGTTGGCACATTAGTTCCACACGGACATTATTCGTTGCTGCACTTGCTTCCACAAGGCTCCGTTTAAGTAGCAGAGGCTCTGTTGGGATTTTTGCACAATAAATATTCAACATTCTCTTTTGAGACTGCCTCAGACTCTTATCATTTGGCACTAAAAGCTAAACATTGTCACCGATATTATGGCTGTCCGCAACATGTCATTAATTGTGTACGCGAGGTGGTCGATCAGTGACGACGTTAACGTGAGCTAGGTTAGCTAGCATGAGCTACCAGTAGATGGAAAGATTGTAACGTTACTGGTGAAAATGTGATTTAACTTGGAATACTCCTTTGCCAACTTGCTGTACTTTGCTTGCAGGTCTGCAGCCATTATTGCTGGATTATGAATAGCCCCAACTTTAGCCAAGGTAACGTTAAAGCAAAAACGTTAACGTTAGTTAACGCTAGCTTTCAGTTAGCTGTTCAATGCTAATAACACCACCAACCCATCAGAGCTCCCCGTCAACAGCACTCTGTCGGGACGATGGCATTTTAAGAAAGTATCTGCTGTTAAAATGACAAATGGCATTGACACTTTAATTCACGGTCGGTTAAAAACACGTTTGTTTTATAATGCTCACTCAGCAGACCGCAGTGTTGTTGATAAATTACGTCATATGGTATCGGAGTGCAGAATTAGAGGGTACTCGCCGATACGGATACCAGCATTTTAGGCAGTAACGGCGGCATTTCCGATACTGGTATCGGTATCGGAACAACTCTAGTAATTAACATTACATATCTCTTGTCGTGGAATTAACACAACATTATGCATACTTTTGACAATAAATAAAATCAGAATCTGTTCTTACTTGCTTGCCTGGGTAAATAAAGGTTAAATAAATGTAAAAAAAAAAAATAAAAAAAAAATGATTTTAACCGATACCGATATTTTCCGATATCACATTTTAATGCCAATATCGGCCGATAATATCGGTAGGCCGATAATATCGGACATCCCTACAAATAAATCATAATTGTGTTTGTTAGATAACCTCTAATCCTGTTACAAAGTAATAGGGACAAATACAATAAAAAAATAAATAAAAAAAAAAAAACATGATTTTTGTTCATTCTCTGGTGTCAAGGTACAAGTGTTCAACCTAGTGGAGTACTGCTTTTACCTTCTGGTAGGGCTGGGCGATATGACCAAAAACGTTATCGCGATAAAATTATTAAATTATTTTCATATAATTCGATATAGATAATTATCGTCGATATAATGTCTGTCAAGTTTAATTAACTTCTAATATGCTGCTGCGAATGTCTCAAGTCGAGTTGATGTCGTCATCAGTCCTCGCACGTTAGCAGTTAGCCGACAAGCGGAGTATCTCATGACAATAAATATGACACTAAAATACTCTCTTCCGCCACAATATATTGAAACGACGTCCACTCCCACACTACTATAAACGTGGCCTCAGAATTCAAAACACACACATACTCGGCACGTAAATATATAAAACAGTGCCGTGCAAGCTAGTTAACCTAGCCAGCCTGTTGCTTCTACGCGGTGTATTCCATGACAATGTGCTAAATATCACACTAAAATACTCTCTTCCGCCACAATATATTGAAACGACGTCCACTGTATACCCCCACTACTATAAACGTGGCCTCAGAATTCACGTCACACACATACTCGGCACGTAAATATATAAAACAACGCCGTGCAAGCTAATTAGCCTAGCAAGCCTTGTTGTTGAGTGAGTCCTACCGCTCTGGGTCTCCTTCCGGGTCTCCGTCGATCTCGGCCATCTCCTTCACTGATTGGTTGTTAGCTGTTGTGCGTAGCACGTCATCACGTAAGGTTGGTTGTTGTTAGTGAGTGTGCTGAGCCGAGGCTGAACGGAGCCAAGCTTGGAAAATCGATATATCGAAACTTTGCGACCATGTTTCATGTTTATTTCGAGGAAATAATTTATCGCGATAGTTATCGTTATCGTTTTATCGCCCAGCCCTACCTTCTGGGCCGCAGTAAGTAATCTTTGGATCGATTCTGTCCTTGCGCCCTGTGCTCTAGCACTGGATGCCTCTAATCTTAATACTTCGTAGAAGGACAGCTTCCAACGGTAAATATTGAGACTATGAGGTGGTTTCCATCTCATTACGAGCATTTTCTTTGCTGCCGTTAAACCGGCCAGAAACACTCTCTTTTTGTGAGGTGTTAATTTTAGAGATGAATCATCGTTTAATAATAAAATGTGTGGCAAACGGGCGGCTAGGTGGTGTAGTGGGCAAGGCATTCGCCACCAGTGTGGAGACGCTAGGATTCGCGTGTTCGAATCCAGCTCTCCACATTGTTTTTCAGTTTGGCTGGTCGTCCGCAGTAATACACATTGGCCGTATTACGGGGAGGGAAAACTGAAGGGTGGGGATCGAACGTTGTGAACAAGCGACTCCTACAAGTCGGTTGGTGCGCCTGCGCAGTAGAATCAGGAAGTGTCGGGGGCAGCGTGAGCCTCCCACGCGTTACTCCTCGACACTGAGAGATCGAGCTGCGCAGGTGAAAAGATGCAACTGCTGTTACCTCGAGTACCGGAGGGGACTTGTGCTATGTATGACTTAGTCCACATTGCAGCCGGCTTGTGGGAGGCAAGAAACAGCGTTCGTGACAGGGGAGGGTTGAATTGGATGATACGAAATTGGGATGGGAGAAAATATGGAAAAATGGGAGAAAAAGTGGATAAAAAAAAAAAAATTGTGGCAAACAAGGTATGTTTATCTCCGTTATATTAGTGAGAAATAATGCAACCTTGGCCCAAAAAGCTAGTACTCCTGGACATTCCCACATCATATGTATGTATGTTCCTATGACTTTTTGCGGACATAAAGCACATAGGGGACTTTGTAAAATTATGATTTGACAGAGTTTCCTGGGTGACAGATAAAATCTTTAGCAGTTTGTAATGAGTTAATTGATTATTATAATTACGAGAGGTTAACGGAATATTATCCCATACATTCTGCCAATTTATGCAGGCGTTGTAATCCTTTAAATCTATGTTCCAGACGAATTGGACGATATGAAAATTGGGATGGGAGAAAAAAAGAAAATGGGAGAAAAAGTGGATACAAAAAAAATGTATGTTCCAGACAGTGGTATTACCTGTAGTTCTGTTTAGATGTCCTTGTATTTTATTATATAACCCAGAAACAAAACCATTTTTAACATTTATGCCACTCACTATAATCACACAATTCATTAAAGGATGAACTGGTAAAGGCTGATTCCATGGGACACCATAAGTGCGCATTGCAGTGCGCAACTGTAAATAAAAAAAGAAGGATGTACTAGGGACATTATAGATTTGTTTGAGCTCTTGAAAGGATCTGAGACCGTATTCACTGTATATGTCAGATAGTTTGTGAATACCTTGTCTTTTGCCAATTAACTAGAATCAAAACATCTTAACAGTCATACAGTAAAGTACTGCACCTTTATTTATTACAAACAAGAGCGGGGCGGCTGGGTGGCGTAGCGGAGATTGCGCTCGTCACCAGTGCAAGAGGACTCCGGTCTCGACTCCCCGAGTCGGCATTGCCTGCGGCTTGGGCCAGTCGTCATACTATCTCAATTGGCAGAGGTAGCGGGTGGAAAGTCGATGGGTGGGGATTGGACGTTGTGGACAGCGACTCCTACAGGTCGGTCGGGTGACGCCTGCACAGCAGAGACAGGAAGTATCGGGGGCAGCGTGAGCCTCCCACGCGTTACTCCTCGCCACTGAGAGTCCGCGCTGTCTGGTGAAAAGATGCGACAGGCTGCCTCCTCGTGTACCGGAGGGGACACGTGATGCAAGGCTTCTATCCTCACTACAGCCGACCAGTGGGAGGCATAGTCTAGCAACGTTCAAGACAGGGGAGGGGATAATTGAAGGGGAGAATTGGCGATACGAAAAATAGAAAAAGTGGATAAAAAAAAAAACAAGAACAAGAGCTAAGAATACATTTTAAGTGCACACTAAAGAATTAAAACAACCGACCGTTTTAGATTTTTGGCTAATTTTCCCTTATGTTAGATTTTTCTTTTATGTCAAAATATTGGAGATATAGAGGGGGCGCAAAAACTGTGTTCAGACAAAACTGAGTTTTTGGCGCCCCCCCCTCTGGGTGGCGCTCTAGGCAACCGCCTATGTTGCCTATATAGGAAGCTCCGCCCCTGAGTGAGACATACAGTTTATTAATTGAACAATGGGTATCGGATCTGTATCGGCCGTCGATACCCAAAGCCCAGGTATCGGTATCGGGACTGAAAAAGTGGGATCGGTGCGTCCCCTAGTTAGGGGCACGTGACGAGCAGCCTCCGACGAGGCAGCCTATAGCTGCCTTCCGGCCGCGGGATCCGCGCGGCCATAAAAATAGCTCTTGAATCTGCCAACAATTCACCAGTACTTAGCGTAAGTCAGGAGCCTGAGAGTGCTGCCTATTGAATTGGAAGTGACATTTTAAGGTTGAGGCCAAATGAACTCAAAGCAGTGGAGAGTTTTGCTGTTTTTCTCTGCGAAGTCAGTGTGTTTATGGGCCAGAGGGATGGAGAGAGAGAGGGATGTAAAGTCAGTGTGTTTATGGGCCAGAGGGATGGAGAGAGAGAGAGGAATGTATTATTAGTACCTATGGTCTCTAACTACACACCCTCAAGACCCCTACGCTCTTAACTGACTACAAAGTCAGCGCCCCCTCAATTGGGAGCGACGAAGCCTTTCTCGCGGACAAACTCAACTCTTTCTATGCTCGGTTTGGGGTAGACAGTGGCGCCGCTAGCTCAACGGCTAGTGACGTCACTGGCGCGCCGGCTGTTGTGGGGGGGGGGGGGGGGGGGGGGGGGCGGGGACGCTCTCTCGTTGTCGGAACACAGTGTGAGAAGAGCATTTATGCAGGTGAACACCAGGAAAGCTGCTGACCCAGATGGTATAACAGTCAGGACGCATACTTAAGTCCTGTGCCAACCAGCTAGCCCCTGTGTTCACCGCCATATTTAATCAATCCCTGGCGGAGTCAGTGGTCCCTGCCTGCTTCAAGATGTCTACCATCATCCCTGTACCAAAGAAACCCTCCCCAACATGTCTCAATGACTACAGACCGGTGGCACTCACCTCTGTGGCCATGAAATGTTTCGAGAGGCTGGTCAAGGATCACATTTGTGCCTCCCTCCCCAGTGATATGGACCCCATGCAGTTTGCATACAGGCCAAACAGGTCCACTGACGATGCGGTCTCCCAGGTACTGCACAGCACCCTCTCTCACCTTGACCGCCAGAAGGGGGGCTATGTGAGACTGTTGTTCATTGACTATAGCTCAGCGTTCAACACCATAGTCCCCACCAGACTGGTGGACAAGCTGATCGAGCTAGGTCTGAGCTCCGCTCTGAGCGCCTGGATACTGGACTTTCTGAGCGAAAGGCCCCAGGCGGTCAGGGTGGGGGGTCAGACCTCCAACACCATCACCCTGAGCATCGGGTCCCCCCAGGGCTGTGTTCTGAGCCCCCTGCTGTACTCACTATACCCACGACTGTGTGGCCAAGTTCAGCTCCAACTCCATAGTGAAGTTTGCGGACGACACAGTGGTGGTGGGGCTGATCTCGGACAACGACGAGAAGGCCTACCGGGAGGAGGTTGATGTCCTGGAACGCTGGTGTCAGGACAACAGCCTGCTCCTGAACATTGGTAAAACCAAGGAGCTGATCGTGGATTATAGGAGAGGACAGCAGGAGACACACACACCACTGAGGATAAACGGGGCTACCGTGGACAGGGTGAGCAGCTTCAAGTACCTGGGGGTCCACATCTCAGAGGACCTGACATGGTCAACACACATAGACTCAGTCGTAAAAAAGGCGAAGCAGCGCCTCTACCACCTGAGACAGTTAAGGAAGTTCAGAGTATCGGGGAAGATACTCCAGTCCTTCTACTCCGGAGCTGTAGAGAGCATCTTGACTGGAAACATCACTGCCTGGTATGGAAACAGCACGGCACAGGACAAGAAGGCCCTACAGAGAGTGGTGCGCTCAGCCGAGCGTACCACAGGGTATTGCACTACCACCCCTGCAGGTTCTATACAACAAGAGGTGCAAATCCAGAGCCCCTGTACATCGACGGGGGATGCGTGGAGAGAGTCTCGTCCTCAAAATTCCTGGGCGTCCACCTGGAGGATGACCTGACCTGGAGAACCACCTGGAGGATGACCTGACCTGGAGAACCAACACCACGGCGATCGTGAAGAAGGCACAGCAGAGACTCTACTTCCTGAGAATACTGAGAAACTACCACCTCAGACGAGACCTGCTTGTGTCCTTTTACCGCTGCTCCGTGGAAAGCATCCTCACCTACTGCATCAACGTGTTGGTTCCTCAGCTGCACAGCCACAGAGAGGAAGGCGCTCCAGAGGGTCGTCGACTCGGCCCAGAAAATCATCGGCTGCCCTCTTCCCTCACTGGAGGGACTATACAACTCCCGCTGTCTTAAGAAGGCAGTCAAAATGCTGAAGGACCCACACCACCCGGGCAACAAGCACCTCGTGCGGCTGCGCTCGGGCAGGCGTTTCAGCGTCATGCCCACCCGGACTAACAGACTGAAGTTTAGTTTTTATCCCAGGGCCATATGTGCAAGACGAAAGTCTTTCTCTGGTCTGCATGCCCTTAACAATTGTATGTATTGAGCCGTACTGTTTGTACCCATTCTGCAATCTGTTAATAAAATGTTCAATCAATCAATTCAATCAATCAATCAATCAATCAATCAATCAATCAATCAATCAATCACTAAACTCAGCTAAACATTTTAACAACAATCTCCCCTGCACACCCCCCCCCCCCCCCACGCACACGCACACAACTCTAAGGGATAGTGCAATTATCTTTTACACCCCCCTGTTTATGTTTATGTTATGTCTATTTATGCCTTACTCTTGTTTTTATATTTAAACTGTGTTTAGGACTGTGTTTTTATGATCTGTGTGACGGCTATAGCACCTAGGGCTGCATTTGAAATTTCGTTGTAACAATGACAATAAAGATCATTCATTCATTGACGTGGCGTCATTAGCGTGCGTGCAATCAGTGTTGATATGAGGAACGCACCGCTGGTTGTACCACATTGGGTTGAATCTGAATCTGGTTTGGACATGATTTGTGGAACTCATAATTGAGTAATACAAATAATTATCTATAGAATAATCAATAAATAAAGGCGTGAATGTTAATCGACTCATCGAGAAAATAATCATTAGAATAATTGAGAGAAGAAGAATAGCTTAGGCACGGCTCTAAAGTAGAGTGGCTCTACTCTCAACGGCTTCTCGATGCCTGTGGCGAAATAAAAATAGATTTGTTGGTCTCCCTTTGGGAATGGGCTCTGTGACAGTAGGCTCTGTGATAGTAGGCTCTGTGATAGTAGGCTCTGTGATAGTAGACTCTGTGATAGTAGGCTCTGTGATAGTAGGCTCTGTGATAGTAGGCTCTGTGATAGTAGACTCTGTGACAGTAGGCTCTGTGATAGTAGGCTCTGTGATAGTAGGCTCTGTGATAGTAGGCTCTGTGATAGTAGGCTCTGTGATAGTAGACTCTGTGATAGTAGGCTCTGTGATAGTAGACTCTGTGACAGTAGGCTCTGTGATAGTAGGCTCTGTGATAGTAGGCTCTGTGATAGTAGGCTCTGTGACAGTAGGCTCTGTGACAGTAGGCTCTGTGACAGTAGGCTCTGTGATAGTAGACTCTGTGACAGTAGGCTCTGTGATAGTAGGCTCTGTGATAGTAGGCTCTGTGACAGTAGGCTCTGTGACAGTAGACTCTGTGATAGTAGGCTCTGTGACAGTAGGCTCTGTGATAGTAGGCTCTGTCACAGTAGGCTCTGTGACAGTAGGCTCTGTGATAGTAGACTCTGTGATAGTAGACTCTGTGATAGTAGACTCTGTGACAGTAGACTCTGTGACAGTAGACTCTGTGACAGTAGGCTCTGTGATAGTAGACTCTGTGACAGTAGGCTCTGTGACAGTAGGCTCTGTGATAGTAGGCTCTGTGACAGTAGGCTCTGTGCAGTAGGCTCTGTGATAGTAGGCTCTGTGATAGTAGGCTCTGTGATAGTAGGCTCTGTGACAGTAGACTCTGTGATAGTAGGCTCTGTGATAGTAGGCTCTGTGATAGTAGGCTCTGTGATAGTAGGCTCTGTGACAGTAGGCTCTGTGATAGTAGGCTCTGTGACAGTAGGCTCTGTGACAGTAGGCTCTGTGACAGTAGGCTCTGTGATAGTAGGCTCTGTGACAGTAGGCTCTGTGATAGTAGACTCTGTGATAGTAGACTCTGTGATAGTAGGCTCTGTGCAGTAGGCTCTGTGATAGTAGGCTCTGTGATAGTAGGCTCTGTGATAGTAGGCTCTGTGACAGTAGGCTCTGTGACAGTAGACTCTGTGATAGTAGGCTCTGTGACAGTAGACTCTGTGATAGTAGGCTCTGTGCTAGTAGGCTCTGTGATAGTAGGCTCTGTGATAGTAGGCTCTGTGATAGTAGGCTCTGTGATAGTAGACTCTGTGACAGTAGGCTCTGTGATAGTAGGCTCTGTGATAGTAGACTCTGTGATAGTAGGCTCTGTGATAGTAGACTCTGTGACAGTAGGCTCTGTGATAGTAGGCTCTGTGATAGTAGGCTCTGTGATAGTAGGCTCTGTGATAGTAGGCTCTGTGATAGTAGACTCTGTGATAGTAGGCTCTGTGCAGTAGGCTCTGTGATAGTAGGCTCTGTGACAGTAGACTCTGTGATAGTAGGCTCTGTGACAGTAGGCTCTGGGACAGTAGGCTCTGTGATAGTAGGCTCTGTGACAGTAGGCTCTGTGATAGTAGGCTCTGTGATAGTAGGCTCTGTGATAGTAGGCTCTGTGACAGTAGGCTCTGTGATAGTAGGCTCTGTGATAGTAGGCTCTGTGATAGTAGGCTCTGTGACAGTAGGCTCTGTGACAGTAGGCTCTGTGATAGTAGGCTCTGTGATAGTAGGCTCTGTGATAGTAGGCTCTGTGATAGTAGGCTCTGTGACAGTAGGCTCTGTGATAGTAGGCTCTGTGACAGTAGGCTCTGTGATAGTAGGCTCTGTGATAGTAGGCTCTGTGACAGTAGGCTCTGTGATAGTAGGCTCTGTGATAGTAGGCTCTGTGATAGTAGGCTATGTGATATTATTGTCATATCAATAGCGCCGGTCGTCAGGTGTGTTAAAGACGTTCTCAGATACATTCAGATACAACTTGTCTTTATTCTGTGCTTAAGCGAGGGAACATTTATGCGCATGCGCGGGAGCGCGCGCACGCGTCCGGGAGCGCGCGTGCACGTGGCGTCATTAGCGTGCGTGCAATCAGTGTTGATAATGAGGAACGCACCGCTGGTTGTACCACATTGGGTTGAATCCGAATCTGGTTTGGACATGATTTGTGGAACTCCCTCTGGTGCCTTTGCCACCTAACCCCTCCCCCACCTAACACCTTTCAGTCATTCAGTCAAAGCTGAGGCATGTAAAATGGCTTGTGTGTTGCATGTGTGCATGTGTGTGTATGTGTTTGTGCGCTTGTGTGTTTGTGCACTTGGTTGAGAGAAAAAAGTTTCATCAAGTTTAAAAAAAAATCTGCTAAAGGGCAGCTCCTCGATCTCCTCCCTCTCCTCCTCGCTCTCCTCCTCGCTCTCTCTCCAGTGACCGCGGGCCGAATCAAATGGCGGTGTGAAGAAACGTTTGATGCCCCGGCGCCCCTCTCGGACGTAAGCCGGGGCACCGGGAGCTACGTTACATCATACGGTTACATCATCACATGGTAACCCGAGGAGCAGAGCAGAGCAGAGCAGAGAATAAGAGTAACTCCGCGCCTCTCGCGCATCGACACGGAGCAGCGAGCCGGCGGGGGCGGGGGGGGGGGGGGGGGGGGGGGGGGCGTCTTGGAGACGAAGGCGAGGGATATAATGTCACTGTCCGTCCTGGTCTAGGCCGAGTGAGGAGACGGGGAGTTAGAGAGTTATGTAAGTTTAGTGATGTGTCACATTCAATATCAGCAGTGGGGGGGGGGGGGGGGGACGACGACTCCACTTACTGTCTATAGGAGGAGGAAGAGGATGAGCGAGCACCCAGAGTCTTCCTCACTTTACAACTATCTGGCTGAAGTTGAGAACAGAGTGGGAGACACAGCGTGTGCCTTTCTGAAGCCGTTACACCGGCGGTGGAGGAAGTAGAAATACCTGCACAAGCGAGTACTCTGGTAAAAGTAAAAGCCCTCCTTTAAAATTCTACGTAAAAGTTAAAGTAGAGAAGTATTTGTTATTGGATGTAGTGACTAGTAACTGATGGGTTCAGATAAATGTACTGGAGTGAAAAGTACAATATTTCCTTTGAAATCTACGGAAGGTTAACCCTTTCACAACCACACTACAGAAGGTTAACCCTAACCCTTTCACTACCACACTACGGAAGGTTAACCCTTTCACTAACACACTACAGACGGTTAACCTTTCACTACCACACTACAGACGGTTAACCTTTCACTACCACACTACAGAAGGTTAACCATGTGGTGTGGTAGTGGAAAGGGTTAACCTTCTGTAGTGTGGTAGTGAAAGGTTAACCTTCTGTAGTGTGGTAGTGAAAGGTTAACCTTCTGTAGTGTGGTAGTGAAAGGGTTAACCTTCTGTAGTGTGGTAGTGAAAGGTTAACCTTCTGTAGTGTGGTAGTGAAAGGTTAACCTTCTGTAGTGTGGTAGTGAAAGGGTTAACCTTCTATAGTGTGGTAGTGAAAGGGTTAACCTTCTGTAGTGTGGTAGTGAAAGGGTTAACCTTCTCTAGTGTGGTAGTGAAAGGTTAACCTTCTGTTAACAGCCGTTGACGAGGCCGTGCTCTCACCTCTGGCTGCATGGTGTGAGGCGGTGTGGGGCCTAGGTCAAATACCGCCTGCGCTCCTGCGGAAAGACCAAAGTCCCTCTGCGGAGAGGGGAGCTCTGAGGAGGGAAAAACACTTCTCACCCCCTCAAGGGGAGATTGATCCAACCAAGATGTCTGTAAACAAGCGTTGACAGCATCCTAGCCCTCCCTGCGGTTATAGCTTGCGGCTAGGTCAAAGCTAATAACGTCAAAACCTCGCGCGATGTTTCGACGCCGGCTGGCCTTCAAGGCCCCGCCACCCGACACCATTTGTGACTGGGCGTGGGGACGATGGACTTGTTGAGGCAAGGTCAAATCTTTTTTTCTTTTTACATATTGTGAAAGTACAGATTCATACCTTAAAAATAAGCCATCACTTGAACATTTTGGTGGGATACTTTTCAAGCTACATCCTATGAATCATGGTGATATCAGTAAACACATTCAGAGATGAATGGCCTTCGAACTTTGTGGAGAGGTTCACACCTGTGAGTTAATCAACTACAACCCTACCCAGAATGCATTGTATTCCATGGCCCCCTCTCTCTCTCGGGACATTAACACCTTGCGTCAGGCTCTTTTGTTATGGCAATGACTCTGTCTTGTGGCAAGTTGTTGTGGCAGTTGAAGTATTTGCAAATTGTATTGTATCATATTGGAAATTCAAACAGTGTATAGTTTCTGGCTGTTGTTTTATTTTAAAAATGTTGGGGGGGGGGGGGTCCTCTTTTCCCATTTCTTGTTTCGTAGTGTGACTTGTCGTACAGACCTTGTAAGTCTAAAAGCTAAATGACTAAATGTAAATGTATTATAAGGAAAGGTTAACCTTCTGTAGTGTGGTAGTGAAAGGTTAACCTTCTGTAGTGTGGTTTGATTGATTGATTGATTGATTGAAAACTTTATTAACAGATTGCAGAATGGGTACAATACAGTACAGCTCAATACACACAATTGTTAAGGGGATGCAGACCAGAGAAAGACTTTCGTCTTGTTTACATCAGGGTCCCCCATTTTCAATTCATCAGGACATATATGACATACTTGACATACAGATAGTCAGTACTGCTACATCTATACATTTATGACATACCAGATTTGCAAATACAGTACTGTTTGTGATACAGAAGGAGTCAAGAAAAGGGAGTATATACATTTGACGTAGAAACTGTACATTGGAGGAGGTTGGGTGGGGGGGGGGGGGTTGGGTACATTGGGATATTGACAACCATACTGGGTAATTTACATTGGAGGTGGTTGGGGGGGGGGGGGGAGAAACACTGTATAAACAAGCAAAACTGTACAATTGAGGGGGGGGGGGACACTGTACAAACAAGCAAAATTGTACATTGGACTATTGACAAAACCATACTAGGTAAATGACTGTACATTGGAGGGGGTTGGGTTAGGATATTTACAGGGGCCAGTTTTGAATTGCAGTCTCCCGTAGGTGTCCCTTGAGAGAGGTTTTGAAAGTGGGTAGTGATCCACATTCCTTTACAGCTTTGGGTAGGGCGTTCCACATTGATGTGGCATAATTGCGAAACGTGTTTAGTCCCTTATTTGAGCCGAATCTGGGTTTAACATGATTTGTGGAGCTCCCTCTGGTGTTGTGATCGTGGTATTCACTGACCTTTGGGAAGTATTTTGACATGTACATGGGTACCTTGGTCGTGTAGTGTATCTTGTAGACCAGGCCCATTGCAAGTTGCTGTACTCTGTCGTCTACTCTAAGCCATCCTAGGTTGTCAAAGTGGGCAGGGGTGAGGTGGGTTCTAGGAGTAAGGTCAAGCAGTAGTCTGACCAGTTTGTTTTGAGATGTTTGTAATTTTGTTTTTAGCGCCTTTGAGGTGCTTTGGTACCATGAGGTAGTGAAAGAGTTAACCTTCTGTAGTGTGGTAGTGAAAGGTTAACCTTCTGTAGTGTGGTAGTGAAAGAGTTAACCTTCTGTAGTGTGGCAGTGAAAGGGTTAACCTTCTGTAGTGTGGTAGTGAAAGGTTAACCTTCTGTAGTGTGGTAGTGAAAGAGTTAACCTTCTGTAGTGTGGTAGTGAAAGGTTAACCTTCTGTAGTGTGGCAGTGAAAGGGTTAACCTTCTGTAGTGTGGTAGTGAAAGAGTTAACCTTCTGTAGTGTGGTAGTGAAAGGTTAACCTTCTGTAGTGTGGCAGTGAAAGGGTTAACCTTCTGTAGTGTGGTAGTGAAAGGTTAACCTTCTGTAGTGTGGTAGTGAAAGGGTTAACCTTCTGTAGTGTGGTAGTGAAAGGGTTAACCTTCTGTAGTGTGGTAGTGAAAGGTTAACCTTCTGTAGTGTGGTAGTGAAAGGTTAACCTTCTGTAGTGTGGTAGTGAAAGGTTAACCTTCTGTAGTGTGGTAGTGAAAGGGTTAACCTTTTGTAGTGTGGTAGTGAAAGGTTAACCTTCTGTAGTGTGGTAGTGAAAGGTTAACCTTCTGTAGTGTGGTAGTGAGCTGGATACAATCCTACCTGGAGGGGAGGGAACAGATGGTGGAAGTAAACGGTACCCTATCCCCCCCCCTCACAGTGAGCTGTGGTGTTCCACAAGGAAGCATACTAGGACCGCTACTATTCCTAATTTATGCAAATGACATGTCGTCAGCTTGTGACTGCAACTTGTTCCTGTTTGCGGAAGACTCAGCCCTGCTGGTCTCTGACAAGAACAAGTTACAGGTTGAAAAAGCCCTCAGCTCGGAACTAGGCAAAATCTGCATATGGCTCGCCGACAACAAACTATCATTACACATGGGCAAAACAGAGTCCATTCTCTTCGGTTCAAATAACAAACTCAGCAAGACCGACGGCTTCTCGGTTACAGTGGGTGACAATATTATCACAAGGAAAGATGAAATTACCTACCTGGGTTCCATCCTAGAGGCTAATCTTTCCTGTGACAAAATGGCATCCAATGTAATAAAAAAAGTCAACCAACGAACGCGATTCTTGTACCGGATCTCCTCTCTGGTAAACAAGAATACCCTGAAGACTCTAGCAGGAGCACTCATTCAAGGGTACTACGACTATGCTTGCACCTCATGGTACCAAAGCACCTCAAAGGCACTAAAAAACAAATTACAAACATCTCAAAACAAGCTAGTCAGACTACTACTTGACCTGACTCCTAGAACCCACCTCACCCCTGCCCACTTTGACAACCTAGGATGGCTTAGAGTAGACGACAGAGTACAGCAACTTGCAATGGGCCTGGTCTACAAGATACACTACGCG
This sequence comes from Notolepis coatsorum, assembly GCF_963971535.1. NCBI lineage: Eukaryota > Metazoa > Chordata > Actinopteri > Aulopiformes > Paralepididae > Notolepis > Notolepis coatsorum. The sequence goes on along the minus strand of NC_140181.1, from coordinate 7,743,112 downwards.
ACCAAGGTACCCATGTACATGTCAAAATACTTCCCAAAGGTCAGTGAATACCACGATCACAACACCAGAGGGATTGATATGATGGCGCCGCCCCGTTCGGCTGCCTCTCTGTTAGCTCCGTCGAGACTGTGTTTACTTTTGTTAATATTTATAGTTTTTAGAGTTTTGTGCGTACCAACTGTTGGTGCATTTAATGTATATGACCGTCAGTCACTCATAGACATTGGATTACGGGAAACTTACCAACTGGATTACTCGCTGGATCAACTTTCCGAACCACATCAATGGCCGGAAGAAATCCTCCGGAGACTAGGACCAGATCCTTTGTTCCTAGACCCCAGGAAAAGACGTCGAGGAAAAAGAGCTGGGATCCGAAACAGGCTGAGATCCAGACGACACCGTACACCACTTCCCAGTATATTGCTAGCCAATGTACAATCAATAGACAATAAACTGGATGACATCCGAGCAAGGATTCAATATCAAAGAGACGTTAGGGACTGCAATGTCCTTTGCTTCACCGAAACTTGGCTAACACCGGAGGTTCCAGATCACGCGATTCAACCAGCGGATCATTTCTTTATCCATAGGAAGGATCGGACACAATCAGAGTCCGGTAAACAACGTGGTGGAGGTATTGCCTTCATGTTTAACAAAAATTGGAGTGATCCAACGAATGTGAAGGAATTATCCAACTACTGCTCCCCAGAACTGGAATATATAACCATCAAGTGTCGTCCTTTCTTCCTCCCGAGGGAGTTAACGGCGATCGTCCTGGTCGGAGTGTATATTCCACCGCAAGCCAACAACAACGCCGCGCTCTCCAGACTACACGACGAGGTAAATAATATACAAGCGACGAACGTTAACGCCGCCATTTTAGTACTGGGAGATTTCAATAGCGCCAATCTGAGAAAGGTATTGCCTGATTTCTACCAGCATGTGACTTGCAACACCAGAGGCGGTAACATCCTAGATCACTGTTACACGCAATTTAAAGGTGGCTACAAGGCTCATTCTGATAGTGGCTTTGGCAAGTCAGATCACGCATCCATTTTCCTTACACCAAAGTACAGACAAAGAATTAAAAGTACTCCCGTAGTCTCGCGAGAGGTGCAGAAATGGGATGTGACGTCAGAGGATACGATCCGGTCAGTGTTCCACAACACAGACTGGATTGTATTCCGCGACACAGATAACATTAATGCCTACACGGAGACAGTGCTGGACTATGTCTGTACTAGGGTGAAAGAAACAATCCCCACTACCAAAATGAAAGTTTACCCAAATCAAAAACCCTGGGTAGACAAATCCGTCCGTGAAGCTCTGAGAGAGCGCACCAAAGCATACAATGACGGCCTAGTGGCAGGCAACATGAATGACCACAAGGTGGCGCAACACAACGTAAGGAGGACAGTGTCAGAGGCCAAACGGCGCTACAGGGATAAAATTGAACTCCAGTTTGAACAAGCTGACTCTAGAGCTATGTGGCAGGGGCTCAAAACGATGACAGACTACAAAGGCGCCTCCCTCAAACTGAACAATGACATCTCCTTAGCAAACGACCTCAATACCTTCTATGCGAGGTTTGATGCTGGTAATAACAACACCAGCTCACAAGCCTCTGCAATGGGGGGGGGGGGGTCGGCTGCTGATGGAGGCGCAGTGTTCAGGGTAACAGAGCATGAGGTGAGGCGGACCTTTAAAAAAGTGAATATCAGGAAGGCAGCAGGTCCGGACGGCATCCCCGGCCGCGTCCTAAAAGTCTGTGCCGACCAACTGGCCCCAGTATTCACTGACATATTTAACCTGTCCTTAGAACAGGCTGTCATCCCCACCTGCCTGAAGAAGTCCACTATTATCCCTGTACCCAAAAAATCCAAGCCTGCTTGCCTCAACGACTACCGCCCTGTAGCTCTCACCTCCATAGCCATGAAGTGCTTTGAGAAGCTAGTAAAGGGCTACATCTGCTCCTCCCTCCCCATCAACATGGACCCCCTGCAATTTGCATACCGCCCCAACAGGTCCACGGAGGACGCCATATCCCATGTGCTGCACACAGCAGCATCACACCTGGACAAGAGGCAGGGGAACTATGTGAGAATGCTATTCATCGACTACAGCTCGGCATTCAATACCATAGTCCCCTCCATACTCATAGCCAAGCTCAGGGACCTGGGCTTGGGCTATGACCTCTGCCAGTGGGTCTTGGACTTCCTGACTGGCAGACCCCAGGTGGTGAGAGCAGGCAACTGCACCTCCTCATCCATCACCCTCAACATAGGGGCCCCCCAGGGCTGTGTTCTGAGTCCCCTCCTCTACTCCCTGTACACACACGACTGTGTGGCTCAGCGGAGTAGCAATACAATCGTCAAATTTGCTGACGACACAGTGGTGGTGGGCCTGATCTCTGCCAACGACGAGAGGGCCTACCTGGAAGAGGTCAAGGTCCTGGCGGGATGGTGCCAGGAAAACAGCCTCTCCCTGAACGTCAGCAAAACAAAGGAGATGATTGTGGACTTCAGGAGGTCGGGGGTCAAGGACTACAGCCCCCTCAGCATCGACGGGGCACCGGTTGAGAGAGTCAACAGCTTCAAGTACCTCGGAGCCCACATATCCGAGGACTTGAAATGGACCATACACATTAACAGTGTGGTGAAGAAGGCACGACAACGCCTCTACTTCCTCAGGCGCCTAAGGAAGTTCCAAGTCAGCCAGAAGATCCTTAAGAACTTCTACTCATGTACAATAGAGAGCATCTTGACCGGCAACATCACCTCCTGGTTTGGGAATAGCACTGCAAAAGACCAAAGCAGACTACAAAGAGTGACACGTTCAGCCGAACGCACAATTGGAGGGGGGCTCCCCACCCTCCAGAACATTTACAACAAGCGTTGCAAGGGGAAGGCTAAGAGAATTATTAAGGACTCGAGCCACCCGAACAACTGCCTCTTTGAACTGCTGCCGTCAGGCAAGCGACACAGGAGTCTCAAGGCGAGCACAGAAAGACTCAGAAGTAGCTTCTATCCCCAGGCCATCAGGCTGCTAAACGAACAATGAATGAACACTACACAACAACAACCACCAAACACACATAGCACACACATCCACACGCACACACTCACTTTAAACAAACACACTGTAGCACCCACTACACACACTTTATAGCACACACCCACTTTAAACAAACACACTGTAGCACCCACTCCCCACACTTTATATTTATGGATGAAGGATTGCACTACAACTCGTACACCTTACTGTAAATTGTACCTAAAATTGTACCTCATCCCATTTCTGCTTTGCACTAGATAGTACTGTACATTAGTACACTGCATAGTATTGTGTATTGTATATTATATGGTAACTCAGAACATTGTACATATGTCTATACCGAACAACTGTGACCTCATTCTTCTTCTAAATTCATGCTATATTATGTTATTATGTTATTTGATACTATCTTGTCTAGCACAGTCTCTGGAGCGTAACAGTAAGAAGCATTTTGTATGAAAGTATTCTGTACTTCTGTATGACAACTATTAAAGAACTTGAACTTGAGCTCCACAAATCATGTAAAACCCAGATTCGGCTCAAACAAGGGACTAAACACGTTTCGCAATTATGCCACATCAATGTGGAACGCCCTGCCTAAAGCTGTAAAGGAATGTGAATCACTACCCACCTTCAAAAACACTCTCAAAAAACACCTACGTGAGACTGCAATTCGAAACTGGCCCCTACAAATGTCCTAACCTAGTTGTACAGTAAATGACCAAGTAAGGCTTTGTCAATATTCCAATGTACAGTGTAAAATGTGTGTGTGTCTCATCAAATCCGTGCTGAAGCAGCAAAGTTTACACCAGGGTCCCTATAAGTGAAAACAACAATAACCTCTCTCGCTCCGATGAAAAGCATTGGTATCACTCCGTTTCCTTATTATATTAATTTACTTCGTAATGCCATTAGGTTGCAATAAATGCACTCTAACGAAATTCGTTCGCTCATAAAATTCTAAATGTGTTTTAATGGTGTTTAATTAAGTTTAAAACACGCGTTTTATGACGGCGGCCGGCCTCTTTTTTTTGTAAATTTTTTTTTAGACACTGCGTTTGTCACAAGTTACGTTGCTTATAACTTATAACATTAAGATAGTGTATTAACATTGTTATTCTCTCTCTAAGAAAGGAGAGCTAATAAGTGTGTCTGTGTGTGTTTCAACACCTCATAAGTACGGTACTTGATACCCGGACAGGCCGCACCCAGCGAATAGCCCTCGCGTGTAGTTTTTCCACCGTATGAGAGAAAATACTTGTCGAACTATATAACAATAATTACCTCATTTACAAGTTGTATTTAAGTTTGCAAATAAGGGCAAATAAGGGAACACATTAATGACAGTTCAAAGATGTAAAAAAAAACAAGATTTCGATTTTCTGGATTTTCTGAAGAGCAAGAAATTTTTTCACTTCCCGACATTTCTCTCTGGCCGAATCAAATCGGGTTTGGTCGTGTCGGGGCACATTTTTGACAGAAAAAACAGCAACTAGAACAAAGTTACTAGTCGCTGCTAATTCTATACCATGGCGGTATAGGCTTAACAGCCCAGCAGCCACCTGCCGGGCCGACTCACCTCATGGCGTCGGCCGGGCGGGACACCGTTCCAACATGCCAGAGGCAAAGGACTGATGCCACCTGCTTCACAAGCACGGAGCACCAGTGGTGGCTGCAGACAAAAGACTACTAGTGAAGCACTGCCTCACTAGTAGGAATGCAGCAACCTCCACTGTGGTGTGCACCCATGAAGGGGTAAATGAATAAATGAACTAAAACTCCACTAACACACTGCAGAATGGGCTAGCCCATACACACAATGTTAAGGGGATGCAGACCAGAGAAACACCAGTCCCGCACACAATTCATAGATTCACAAAAAGCACACCAGCCCTAGGCCTCAGCCCATCCACCCATGAAAAGGTAAACAAGCCCCCGTCAAAACTCCCAACAGTAGACACCGATTGACCGTCAGCATGAATGGTTAAGAGGAGGGAAGACCTTTTAAAAAGACAGCCCTAGGCGGGGAATCAAAGGAACAGTAACCCAGCATCGTAGCATTAGCATTAGCCGCGCGCTCCAGGATAGCTGGGAAAACAACAATGTTTACCCAGATATCCTGCCCCTTGCACCAATACACAACTCGGTTGTCTCACGGGACAACAAGCAGTATCACAAATGCCAGCATTGATGCCTGGTGGCGCAGGCCCTACCTGTGCGCGACCTAGCCCGACAGCTAGCTGCCGCACGACGTCCCTCGATCCGCTGTCAGAAGACGAGGAAACCCCAGGACAGGCCCGATGCGCTGTTAGAATGTGCCGAGAAGATTCCAGGGGCTGGTGAATCTCTGGCGAAAACCCAACATTGTTCAATTTCCTTCTGCATTTCATAACTACTAGTTCATGGAGTGTACTGCAGCGTCCATGATGGAAACAAAAAAGAGGAAGGGAGAGTATGACCATGTCCGGTGTCTTATAGGGGGACACCGGGGCGGGGCCTGGTCAAGTGCATGGGTGCATTGTTTTCGTTAATGAAGTACAGTAGGTACTGGAGATAAAGATATATCTCAATATGGCGAAGAGCGAGACGCGATGCCAGTAATGTTATATAACCTTCTGTAGTGTGGTAGTGAAAGGGCTAAGCAACCGAAGCGTTTTTTAGGAGGCCGCGCAACTCTGTGTGTAGGATGATTGGCACGTGTGTGTGTTTAAAGCTTCGGTTCGCTCCCCGTCACTATGCCACCGCGCGTCACTCGCGGGTCGCGGCCCTCCCTCCCTCCGCTCCGCTCCTACGTGGGCTCTGGGCGAACGGGGGCATTCCCCTGGCTGCCAACCCGGTCCAGTGGAACCGTAGTGCCGGACACTCCACTGACACCCTGACCCGGACACTTGACTCCCTGTCTTAAGCCACAAGCACCAATCACACACACACACACACACATACACACACACAACACACACACACACACACACACACACACGTGCACACCCCCTGCCTTGCCCCCCCTCTGCTCATCCATCCATTCTTCCATCCACCTCACCATCCATTTTTCAGTCCCGATATACTGATACCTGGCTTTGGGTATCGGCCCGTACCGAGTACCGATCCAATACCATTATCTAAAAATAAAGAAATAAAATAAAGAAAAATCTAACCCTAACTAACCTTACTGTCATGCACTTGTCCTAATAAACTAACCTACACTGTAGCACTCAACACTTTGATGAACATTGTTACTCAGCTGATAGAGTTCCTTCCTGATGACTTGTCGTACAGAACTTGTAAGTCGCTTTTGGATAAAAGCGTTTCAGCTAAATGACTAAATGACTAAATGTAAATGTAAGTACCTGTTGTTCAATTAATAAACTGTGTGCCTCACTGTGTGGAAGAGACTGGGATCATTATTTTGTGCAAGGCAGCATCAGGCTCGACTTAAAACATTACTTTCCTAACTTAGTGAAACTAAATGTAACAAATTAACACAGATATAAATGTACTGAATTCTTATTTCTTATTTTATTTATTATTATATTATATGCTATTTTTTATTTTTTATATATTTTTGATTGATGTTTTTTATTTCTGTGTCTTACATACAGGTGTATGCTCAGCCCATATGGGCTTACAAGACACATAAACAATAAGTATATAATATTATACTTGACAAATTACTTGACAAATTATGACATATAAACCAAGATGGCCACAAGAAAAAGAAAAAGAAAATACAATAAAACGTAATATAACACAAGCTGTAAGCAATGTATGTAAACAAAGAAACAAGAGGAATTCATATACAGTTATATAGGATAAAGTGTGTTTTGTCTCAAGTGCCATGCTTTCTCCAAAAATCCTGCAAAACTGAAGATGTCCTCCACAAAAAAACAACTCAACATACAGCTCTCAGACGGCCAAAACAAATCCGGATTTACAATTTGAATTTTCTCAAATAAAGCCCTCCTCAAATACAAAGGGCAATAAAAAACAAAATGATATTCATCCTCCACCACTCCCAGATCACATAGAACACACAGCCGCTCCTCCTCAGGTTTACCTTGGAATCTACCCACTTCCACAGCCAGGGGCAGGGTGCCAGACTGTAACCCAACCCCCTCCAATGTACAGTAAATTACCAAGTATGGTTTTGTCAATATTCCAATGTACAGTTTTGCTTGTACAGTTGTGCAGTGTTCCCCCCCCACCCCTCCTACCCCCCCCCCCACCACTCCTACCCCCCCCCCCCACCCCACCCACCCAACCACCTCCAATGTACAGCCCCCCACCCAACCCCACCCCACCTACCCAACCTCCCCCAATGTACAGTTTTTACGTCAAATGTATATACTCTCTTTTCTGGACTCTTTTTGTATCACAAACAGTACTGTATTTGCAAATCTGGTATGTCATAAATGTATAGATGTAGCAGTACTGTCTATCTGTATGTCATGTATGTCATATATATGTCCTGATGAATTGAAAATGGGGGACCCTGATGTAAATAAGACGAAAGTCTTTCTCTGGTCGGCATCCCCTTAACACTTTAACTGCCACACACGAGAATACTCAGGTTTATTTATAGGTGGTTGAAAGCCACTCACGAGATTTCCCGGATTTTTTTTTTTTTTTTTTTTTTTTTTGCGATCTGAAATCATATTGCATCACCCGAGCCTACCCGAGTATACCCGAGCGGCGCCCAGATGACATAAGGGATTTTGGAATGGACTCAATGAAAATGGATGGGGAAAGAAATCCGGTACTCCACATTTTCCAGTTCACTGATCCAGCCGGGGTTACCACAGTTCATTCTGGAGCGTCTGAGCCCCGCTGATCATGGAGTTCTACTGTATCGCGTTGGATCCATACACTTATCGATTTTTTCGAATGGTGATCAGGAATTGGAATATACCAGTTGGATGCCATCTGATGTCAGGTAAGGACTCTATGTTATCAGTGTTAGGATAATCAGACTAATTTTGATGAAGTTATAGGCTGTTTTGTGAAATGGACTCTTTCGGTTTCACTGTAAAAGTCCGAGAGGAAATCAACGCGGCGATTATCCGTGCGCGGCCCGAATGTGCTTGCGTGCACGTATAATATTGATCATCTAGCGTTTATTTGAAAACGATTCATAAAAAGGCAGACGAATATCAACGTTATGGAATCTGCCTTGACAGCACTGACTGGAAAATAGTCTTTGATAATGCGATGGGCAGATTAGACACATAGCCATAATTTAAAACATAGATTAGGCGATATTAACGTTAACATTGGCGCCGATGGTGGCATTCAGGGGGTAAAAAGGAAAACCCGGCGTGGCACTCCAATTGTGTGTATTGAGCTGTACTGTATTGTACCCATTCTGCAATCTGTTAATACAGTTTTCAATCAATCAATCAATCAATCAATCAATCAATCAATCAATCAATCAATCAATCAATCAATCAGCTGGGCACACAGAGACCTCCGTCTTCCTTTTAAGTTTAACATTACATAAGGTTCAGCAAAATACTAATTTTTAATTACAACATATTTTCTAAGTTTAGGTTTTTTCCATATCTCCACCTTCCACTTATCCTGATGGATTGTTGATCATTTTGTTTAAATTATGTGAACCTTACATTGCAGATTGTTCATAAAAATCATACTTAAATCAGCAGAAGAAGAAATCATGGACATCTCTCTCTTTTTTTTTTTTTTATAAATTTAATTCCCATATTTATTTTTTTACAGATACCCGATCCAGCTATTTTAGTGATATCAGGCCGATATCCGGTATCAATAATATCCAAATCTGTGTGTGCTGTAGCTGTACGGTAGTCTGCCTAATGATTGCCTAATCAATGCTATTGGGTATGTGCCTGCTGTATAACCACTCTGATTGATCTGTTGATACGTTCTTGACTTGTATTGTGTCTTGGGAGTAAAGCTGTGAGTGTCTCTCCCGTCCACCACTGACACACACACAGGGGTGTAAAGTACTTGAGTAATTGTACTTCGTTACAATACTTAAGTACTGTTTTGGGGGATTTGTACTTTACTTGAGTATTATTAGGTTTGTATACTTTGTACTTTTACTCCATTACATTTCAGAGAAAAAAAACATACTTTTTACTCCTTACATTTAAAATGCAGACCTACAAAGTACAAAGTACAAATCTCACAGGTCCAACTATTTTAATTAGTATATTTGAATTGTTTATCTGGCCGAACTAACGTTAACGTTATTAATCCTGCGACCGCAGGTAAACAGCCAATCAAAGGGGGAGCTCCCGTAGCTCACCGCATATCTCGGCGCTATTTCTGCGTCGGGGAAAACCGTGCTCGTCACGGATCTGGGGGACACGAGTTCGATTCCCGGACCCGCCGTCATTTCTCAGAATGTCTTCCCCTGCTCTACATCCCATTTCAACCTGTTTCTGTCGGTCATGCTTGACCAGAAAAGCGATAAACGCTAAAAAAAAAAAAAAAAAACAGCCAATCAAATCCCCATCAATGGAAAATGAACTCGCCCATACCCATGCTGATTGGTCCTTGTGCAACACTAGAAAGCGGGGATCTTTGATTAAACACTTGCTATCAGAAGAATAGACAGTCAGATCCGCATTATGCTGTGGTTAATATTGTGATATTATTCAGGGTACTCCAGTATTCTGTCTTTAATATTGTGATATTATTCAGGGTACTCCAGTATTCTGTCTTTAATATTGTGATATTATTCAGGGTACTCCAGTATTCTGTCTTTAATATTGTGATATTATTCAGGGTACTCCAGTATTCTGCCTTTAATATTGTGATATTATTCAGGATAATCCAGTATGCTGTGGTTAATATTGTGATATTATTCAGGATACACCATTCTGTTTTTAAAATGTAATATTGTGATATTATTCATGCTGTGATGTGAATGCTGTCCATGTTAGTTTACCTTCAATGGAGAAGTGCATTCAATATTTTTTATGCAAAAAAAGGGTCCCCTGTTCTTTCATTTCAGCATGGTCTATCACAGAACACATTCCATTGTGGGCAGAGTGTATGCTTGGTTTCATTCCAGCCTTGCCTAAACACCAGCTGATGATGATTTCACTAATTGGCTCACCTCTTCAACTAACTCACCTGGTGCAATGTATAGTTAAAATGAAAACTTGGCCGACGATGGAATGAGTTTGAGACCCCTGGTCTATCCCTTTAAAAGAAAAATGTACTTTTACTTTTTAGTACTTAAGTACATTTAAAAGTAGGACTTTTTTACTTTTACTCAAGTGTGTTTTTAGCCAGATACTTTGACTTTTACTTGAGTCAGATTTTGAGACAGTACCCATACTTTCACTTAAGTATAATTTCTGGGTACTTTTTACACCCCTGCGACACACATTGGGGGATGTTTTAAAAATATAATATATAATATAATATAATCATTTGTGCTTCACCAAAAAATTTGGTCAGCAGCCGCCACTGGTACGCTCATACAAACACACACACACACACACACACACACACACACACACACACACACACACACACACAAACACACACACACACACACACACTCATACACATACACATACACACACACACACACAGCAGCTCACAAATCTTGCTGCTGTATTTGCACATTCTTGTATTTCTCCCAGTAGGTATGGGAGCTTTGAGTTGTTTTCCATGTTTTCAAAGTCTCTTTGGGTGTTTGCAATTTGTGGGAAGTATATGTCTCTGATGTCTTGGTATAGTGGGCAGGTTGTTAAGAAGTGGAGCTCGGTTTTCACCTCTCTCTCTCTCTCTCTCTCTCTCTCTCTCTCTCTCTCTCTCTCTCTCTCTCTCTCTCTCTTTCGCTCTCTCTCTCTCTCTCTCTCTCTCTCTCTCTCTCTCTCTCTCTCTCTCTCTCTCTCTCTCTCTCTCTCTCTGCCTCCTTATCTCTGCAGTCGCCTCACTTGCTTTTAGCGGTAGCGTAGGGGGCCAGTGCCTCATTTCCTCCCCCACATATCATCACACTTGGCTGGGCCCGTACCCATCACTAGCCCCCTGGGTCTGGAGCTGTGGCCCGCCTGATGGATTCGATTCGATTAGATTCAAATGCATTGTCATTATACAGTACAGGTACAGTACAACGAAAGGAAGTTTGGCATCCAACCAGAGTGCAAATGTAGCCGTAAAGTACAACAGTAAATGTACAATGTACAGGTGATTAAACTGGGTATAAAATATATAAATGAGTACTACTGAGTAATAGTGCTAATCAGATGTATGCACAGAGTTGTAGTATTAATGCACAGGTATAAAGACACTATGGTAGTAGGTCATACAGGCCAAGGGATATGGTCGTCCTGAAGTGTTTATGTCACTTTGCGTTTTGTGCGTTTGTCTATCAGGGGTGTAAAGTACTTGAGTAATTGTACCTCATTATAATACTTAAGTACTGTTTTTGGGGAATTGTACTTTACTTGAGTATTATTAGGTTTGTATACTTGTACTTTTACTCAATTACATTTCAGAGAAAAAAATACATAATACAAATCTACAAACACTACAAATCTCGCAGGTCCAACCATTTTAATTAGTATATTTGTTTTTCTGGCCAAACTAACGTTAACGTTATTAATCCTGCGGCCGCGCTTTATTTAAAAACAGCCAATCAAATCCCTATCAATGGAAAATGAACCCGCCCATACCCATGCTGATTGGTCCTTGTGCAAGACTAGAAAGCGGGAATCTTTGATTAGGTTTTTTACTTTTACTTTTTAGTACTTAAGTACATTTAAAAGTAGAAACCTTTTGACTTTTACTCAAATGTGTTTTTAGCCAGATACTCTGACTTTTACTCAAGTACGATTTTGAGACGGTACCCATACTTTCACGTAAGTATAATTTCTGGGTACTTTTTACACCCCTTAACACTTTGAGTGCCACGGGTCCAGTGCCCCGGAACCCCGTTGCGTGCCACCACCCACTTCAATGACAGAGCTCTCATATTTGCGAACGCATAAACTATATCTTAAATTATGTGTCTAATATGGCCGTTGCTTATCAATGACTTGTTTGCAGTCAACATTGTCGAAACGGTTCATTTCCGTTTTATACCATTTTGAAAAACGCTTGTTTCTTGAAAGTTTCAGAAAGTTTCAGAAGATTATGTGATAATCGCCCTTTACTGGAATACACTGGAATACACAAAACACGTTGTCATTTTTTGGCCTATTTATGAATCGTTTTCAAATAAACGCTAGATTATCGATAGTATATGTGTACTTATGCACGCTATAGAAGCGGGCTGAAAAATCGATTATTTTATTTCCTGATCGCACACACACACAGACACACACATTCCTTACCTCAGATCAGATGTTCTCCAAAAAGATTATTCCAATTCCTGATCGCCATTCCAAATATCGATCGCGTTTATTGATCCAATGCTGGGTACTGGAAACACACATTTTCCGCTGTTCTGTTGATTACTTGGATCGTCTCCGGTTACTTGTCTGACAAGTAAAATGTGGAAGCAGGACTTTTTTTTCTCCATGCGTTTCATTCAATCCAATCCAAAGGGGTGCAGTACCATCCGGAGAGACGATAGGGGGCGGTATTTTCCCTGTTTGAGTTCAGACAGATCCCCACTGGTA
>NC_140181.1:7680466-7727966 GCF_963971535.1 Notolepis coatsorum | reverse complement strand
ATAGAGGTTTAGGGATAGGGGGAAATAGATAGAGGGAGATAGAGATAAAGGGAGATAGAGGGAGAGGTAGATAGGGGGAGAGGGATAGAGGGAGAGGAAGAGAAAGAGATGGGGTGAGATGGAGGGAGTGAGAGATAGAGGGAGAGAGACATAGATAGAGGGAGAGGGAAAGAGAGATTAGAGGGGAGGTAGATAGAGAGAGACAGAGGGAGAGAGAGAGAAATAGAGGGAGATAGATAGCTAGAGGGAGTGAGAGATAGAGGGAGAGAGACATAGATAGAGGGAGAGATGGAAGAGAGGAGAGGGGAGATAGATAGAGAGAGATAGAGGGAGAGAGAGAAATAGAGGGAGATAGATAGAGAGAGATAGAGGGAGAGAGAGATAGAGGGAGATAGATAGCTAGAGGGAGAGAGAGATAGAGGTTGAGGTAGATAGGGGGAGGGCATAGAGGGGGAGGGAGAGAGGGAGAGAGAGATAGAGGGAGAGAGGGAGAGAGGAAGAGAAAGAGATGGGGTGAGATGGAGGGAGGGAGAGATAGAGGGAGAGAGACATAGATAGAGGGAGAGAGGGAAGAGAGAGGAGAGGGGAGATAGATAGAGAGAGACAGAGGGAGAGAGAGAGAGAGAGAAATAGAGGGAGATAGATAGCTAGAGGGAGAGAGAGATAGAGGGTGAGGTAGATAGGGGGAGGGCATAAGGGGGAGGATAGAGGGAGAGAGAGATAGAGGGGAGAGGGAGAGAGATAGAGGGGTGAGATAGAGGGGGTGAGATAGAGGGTGAGGTAGATAGAGGGGAGAGGGAGAGAGAGACAGACGGGGTGAGAGATAGAGGAGAGAGACAGAGAGAGAGAGAGAGAGAGAGAGAGGGGGTGTGTGAGAGATAGAGGTGACAGAGATAGAGGAGAGAGAGACAGGGAGAGAGAGACAGAGGGGGTGAGAGATCAGAGGTGAGAGAGAGAGAGAGAGAGAGAGAGAGAGAGAGAGATAGATAGAGAGAGAGACAGAGAGAGGGAGAGAGAGACAGAGGGGGTGAGAGAGGTGAGAGAGAGTGAGAGAGCGAGAGAGAGAGCGAAGAGAGAGAGAGAGAGAGAGAGAGAGGAGAGAGAGGAGAGAGAGAGAGAGAGACAGAGGGAGGGAGGGAGGGTTGCCCCTACTGACTGCAGCATGTTGAGAAGGGCTCGCTGTAAGCAGCCAATCCCAGCAGAGATCCCCACATCATCCCCACTCCTCCGCCTTTCCTCTCTATCCTACGTTCATTCATTCACTCATCCATCCATCCATCCATCCATCCATCCATTCATTTGTTCCATCCTGCAGATGTTACTGATGTCCTGCTGACCGTTGTACAGTAGTAAGTACAGTAGTAAGGCGGTTTCCCCGAAGCCTGTTTTTTGGGATTTGAACTTCGTCAGGGTTTTTACCTTAGTTTTTAATTAAAAATAAAATAAAAATAAAAATAAAAAACAAATTAATAATTATTTATATTTTTTTAATATCCTCGAACTAAATCCTCAATTTGAATAAAGTGATTAATCTGATTAAATTAGTCTTTTTCTTTTATTAAATCAACTTTCCGGCCCCAGACCAAGCCCAGAGAGAAGCCCCAGCCCAACTAAATCAATTAAATCAACTTTCTAATGAATATAACTCATCAGTTTCTTTTAATACTATATTAGTGTAGCCTAATCTTTATCTGCAACTGTGAAGAAAAACCCCATTGGTTGTTGAATGAATAGAACTTTTATTGCGCATCTGTGGACGGGGTGTGCGGTTCAAGGATCGGACTCAACGCCCACGAGAAGTGGCACCAGCGGCAGCGGCGCTAAACCCCCCCCCCCATCCCTGGAGCAAGCGTCATCATCGAACACGATGGACAGCTAAGAGTGTGTGTGTGTGTTAAGGCTGAGCCCGAACGTTCGAACGTTCGTTTCGTTACGCTGACATTCGGACTTTAATTAATAGGTTCGAACGTTCGGTGAAAAAAAAATAAAGGATGCGCACGGGGTTGAGGTGATGTGAATGCGAGGCGCTCGGCTCAACCAGTATGGTCTGCCGGGCTGCAGCGGGATACTATTTCTCAACCAGAGCTCTATTTTGATTGACAGGCGATTCTGCCAATTACGTCACACCGCTTGCACCCGCCTCTGCTGTTACCACCAATCGGCAAGCGTTTATTCGTTTTTTACTTCAGGCAATGCCGCCATTGATCTGCTTGCGAGAAGCCTCAACAGACTTACCGTAGCTACCGGGGAGCCGTAGTTAGCTCCCCGCCGAGGAAGTAATCGGTAACAAGGTTTCCGTAGGTGAACCTGCAGAAGGATCATTAATGAATACCAGCCTTTTTCGGCCACGGAGCGCGAGCTTCATGGCGGGAGGTGGTTGCGTTGGAAACAACAGCAGGCCGCACGGTGGACAGACCCGTCCACCGTCTACCTCGGAACGGTGATAGGGCGGACGGGCGGCAGGCGTGTTGGGAGCCCGTCCGCCCTACCACCGTTCCGAGGTAGACGGTGGACGGGTCTGTTGAGGAGCCGAGGCGCGCGCCTCTCCTCCCGGCTCCCCTCTCCCCTCCCCGTCGACCAAGAGTGAATACCTGTTATTGAACGTGTAACACTAACTATATAACGTTAATGCCACAAAACGAATGCCTTTGTTTATCTAGCCCCTTACGTGACTGCAAGGGCTATTGTTTATCATAAGTAGTAACTTTGATGCAGTAGCTTGTTTATTTTCTTCTGAGTGCTTTGTTTAATTACATGTTTACATGAACAGCCACCACTGTAAACAACATGTTTTTCACCAATAGACTATGCAATGCCGCCCTCCGTAGGATCTATAATAATACAATAAAAAAAAAAATTATTATTAAAAAAATGAAAAAAAATAATTTTATTAAAAAGAATTTGTATTAAAAAAAAAAAAAAAACGAACGTTCGAACCCTAAAAACAGGGTTCAGGGACAGCCTTAGTGTGTGTGTGTGTGTGTGTGTGTGTGTGTGTGTGCATGTGTGCGTGCGTGCGTGCGTGCGTGCGTGCGTGCGTGCGTGCGTGCGTGCGTGGGGACACAGGGTTACAGTTTCCATGGGAAGTAAAACATGGGGAATTTGGTAAGAAATCCTCCACATCTCCAGGTAGCTGGCAGCAGCATCCACCAGTGGCGAATCTTCCTGGAAGCCAACGGAAGCCAGGCTTCCCCATTATTAAAATATGAATTAATATGAAATATGAAAGAAAAAAAATTTAAAAAGTTTTTTTACTTTTATTTTATATAGTTTACAATAATAATAAAAAATCATTATTTTTCATCTCTGTTATAATAATTTTTTTTGAAATGTCTCCCTCTTCTCCTTCTCACTCTCTCTAACACACTGTCAGACTCACTGAGGCAGTCACTGCAGCAGAGGAGAGGAGGCAGAGGGGAGGTGTCTTTCTCCAGCTTCCACCATGTGATTCATGTATGTGGAGTCCAAAACCAATACTAGCCAATAAGATTCGAGCTGACTAAAGCCCTTCCCACACCTTAAAACAGGTCCGTCAGCAGACTAAGTACTCTAGCCTCCTCTGTACATTTGCCGCCCTGGAGGTGTGGGAAGAGCTTTACTCAGCTCGAATCTTATTAAATCTAGCCCATGGAATAGTATAGCTGTATGTTTACACTTGAAATGTGTATTTTTATTTAGTGTGCATTTTTATTTTGTCACAATATTATTTGGCTAAAATATATATAAAAATTAATAAAAAAAAACACATTTTTAATTAAAAAAAAATTGGCATCCCCAGTTATTTTACCCACGCGAAGCCGGCAGAGACAGAGGCTACAGATCATTTTTATTTTTATTTTTTTAATATATTGTAAACCACAGAGTGAGTGGTTGCCATGGTAACTAATAAACTACTAGATGGTTGAAGTGAAAAATGGAAATTGTGTCTCTTAAATTGTCTCTGGCAAATTATACAACGGCATGCAAATTTCTCGATTCTGATTGGCTGAAACAGTCCATTTACACGTCTTTATTGGCAACAATCCACAGTCCTGGGCTCAGGACCCGCCCCCCAACCGAATCACATATCACTCCGCCGGCTCACTCCGGGAGAAAACAAGATCGCGGACAACAAATGGATATGTTGATAGCGCCATAACGACTAAGAATGAAGTTCTATGGAAAGTAGGTCTGCATTCCCTTAACAATTGTGTGTATTGAGCCGTACTGTATTGTACCCATTCTGCATCTGGTAATACAATTTTCAATCAATCATTCCAATAATACACAGTTGGATGTGTTAGTTGGTTGGATGCACTTCAAGCTGCTTCCACATGAGGCAACTTCTCTCAATCATTCCAATAATACACAGTTGGATGTGTTAGTTGGTTGGATGCACTTCCGATCTGCTTCCACATGGAGGCAAATTGTCTTTTTTGTAGTTGTGGGAACTACTTTTTCTGGCGGATGGTTTTTTCAATAAATCTTCGATTAATGTGTGTTTATTGTATAGAAATAAGGTTGGATGAATGTGGCAGTTGTATAAAAGCTTTACACCACTTGCAGTCGTGATTTGTGAACAATAAACCATGCCTAGGGGGGTCTAACGACCACCCCTAGGCATGGTTTATTGTTCACAAACCACTCCTGCGCGTGATGTAATGCTTAATTACAGAGTTCACTGTCTCTGGGAAAAATGAAGATGTTTTGCCATAAATTAATATAGCTACACTTATATTTCAAACCAATGATAGTGCTTTAACACATTGAGTGCCACGCCCCTTTGACCATATGGGCTAGAGTGCCAGCGCTGAAGTCAATGGGAGGTCGGGGAAATTTGCGAAGGCTTAAACTATATCTTAAATTATGGCTATGGGTCTAAAACACCCCTCGCTTATCAATGACTTGCTTGCAGTCAACATGTACGAAACAGATTGTTTTTTCATTGGTACATTTCCGTTTTATACTGTTTTGAATACGAGTATAGTTTTGGAGAGTTCTAGTAATTCCAGAGAAATTCCGCGATAATAGCTGTTTAGTGGAATACACAAAACACGTAGTCATTTTTCGGCTGATTTATTAATCGTTTTCAAATAAACGCTAGATTATCGATAGTATATGTGTACTTATGCACGCTACAGAAGCGGGCTGAAAAATCTATTATCCATGACCTGGTCAGCGCTAACGTCATACACACACACACACAGACACACTGCGATGGCTGAGAAAAAAACATCTGATTAACCCAATACTGATAAAATAGAGTCCTTACCTCACATCAGATATTCGGCAAAAAGATTAATCCAATTCCTGATCGCCATTCCAAATATTGATCGCGTTTATTGATCCAACGTTATAGTCCGAAACACATAATCTGTTATGGTTTGTAACCGACCCCAATCGCACAACACAAGACAGGTATGAGAGTAAGCCAAGAACTGGGCATTTATTGAATACAACAGAAAAAGCGGCACTGTCCCTTTAAGGGAGAACACATAAATACTGGAACAAGGAAAAAGGGCAAAGTGCCTTTAAGAGGCGAGCAGGCTAAGGGGAAGGCTAAGGGAGAACACAAAATACTGGAAACAAGAATTAGGGAAAATAGGCACTGTGCCTTTAAGAGGCGAGCAGGCTAAGGGGCTAAGGCTAAAGGACAGGGCCAGGGCAAAGGACAGGGCAGGAACAGGGGCACTGGAGAGGGGAACAGGGACAGAGGCCCGCGGAGGCGGGCTGGAGACAGGGACAGAGAGAACAGGGTTAAGGCCTTGGACAGGGCAAGGGACAGGGGCACTGGAGAGGGGAACAGGGACAGAGGCCCGCGGAGGCGGGCTGGAGACAGGGACAGAGAGAACAGGGTTAAGGCCTTGGACAGGGCGAGGGCCAGAGCTGCTTACAGGGATGGAGAAGGAGCGCACAGGCTAGACGTCTGGAGTGGTGCGCGTCGGCTTGAAGAGCGTGCCGGCTCGGAGAGACGCATCCTCCCGTAGAGAATTAGAGAGCGATGCGCGTCTGGAGAAGTAGCGCGCCGGCTAGAAGTCTGGAGTGGTGCGCGTCGGCTTGGAGAACGCGCCGGTTTGGAGAGCGCGCCGGCTCGGAGAGACACATCCTCCCGTAGAGAATTAGAGAGCGATGCGCGTCTGGAGTGGAGCGCGTCTGCTGAAGGAGCGCGTCTGCTGTAGGAGCGCATCAGCGCGGAGTCTGGAGTGGTGCGCGTCTGCTGTAGGAGCGCATCAGCGCCGAGTCTGGAGTGGTGCGCGTCTGCTGTAGGAGCGCGTTTGCTGTAGGAGCGCATCAGCGCGGAGTCTGGAGTGGTGCGCGTCTGCTGTAGGAGCGCATCAGCGCGGAGTCTGGAGTGGTGCGCGTCTGCTGTAGGAGCGCATCAGCGCGGAGTCTGGAGTGGTGCGCGTCGGCTTGGAGAACGCGCCGGTTCGGAGAGCGCGCCGGCTCGGAGACACATCCTCCCGTAGAGAATTAGAGAGCGATGCGCGTCTGGAGTGGAGCGCGTCTGCTGAAGGAGCGCGTCTGCTGTAGGAGCGCATCAGCGCGGAGTCTGGAGTGGTGCGCGTCTGCTGTAGGAGCGCATCAGCGCGGAGTCTGGAGTGGTGCGCGTCTGCTGTAGGAGCGCATCAGCGCGGAGTCTGGAGTGGTGCGCGTCTGCTGTAGGAGCACGTCTGCTGAAGGAGCGTGTCTGCTGTAGGAGCGCATCAGCGCGGAGTCTGGAGTGGTGCGCGTCTGCTGTAGGAGCGCGTCTGCTGTAGGAGCGCATCAGCGCGGAGTCTCGAGTGGTGCGCGTCTGCTGTAGGAGCGCATCAGCGTGGAGTCTGGAGTGGTGCGCGTCTGCTGTAGGAGCGCATCAGCGCGGAGTCTGGAGTGGTGCGCGTCGGTTTGGAGAACGCGCCGGTTCGGAGAGCGCGCCGGTTCGGAGAGACACATCCTCCCGTAGAGAATTAGAGAGCGATGCGCGTCTGGAGTGGAGCGCGTCTGCTGAAGGAGCGCGTCTGCTGTAGGAGCGCATCAGCGCGGAGTCTGGAGTGGTGCGCGTCTGCTGTATCCCACTCCAGGCAAACGGCGACAGGTGGCGAAGGCTGGCACCTCGTCTCACGCCGGAGATGAAACAGCATCCAGAATACAGAAACAGATACAGATAGGGAATCTCCCGTAGGAGCTTACAGATAGAGAACGACCCGACGAGGACTGGGGGGGAGATCAAGGTATTTAAAGCCCACTGGGGCGCTAATTAGAACACACATCAGGTGCGTGATGGTAATTGATACTTGACTAGAAGTGTGTGTTCGGCACGGACCAATCAAACACATAATGAAAGATAGTCCAAGGGTGTGGGCTGCTGAAGAGCAGACGAGAGTAAACGAACGCGAGGGTGGGGGCTGGAGAGGTGAGGAGACAGGGAATTAAAGGTCCAGGGAACAGGAGTTAAAGGTCCAGGGAAGAGGCGAACCTCACAGTAACGACAACGCGAGGGTGGGGGCTGGAGAGGTGAGGAGACAGGGAATTAAAGGTCCAGGGAACAGGAGTTAAAGGTCCAGGGAAGAGGCGAACCTCACAGTAACGACAACGCGAGGGTGGGGGCTGGAGAGGTGAGGAGACAGGGAATAAAAGGTCCAGGGAACAGGAATTAAAGGTCCAGGGAAGAGGCGAACCTCACATAATCGACGCTGCTCTGAGGGTCCTCAGTCAATCTGGTAACACGATACTGCTTGCCCGACATGGGAAAACCCCGGACCGGACTTTTTTTCTGATGCACAGTCCCACCCAATCCAATCCAATGATGTGCATTACCATCCGGGAGACGATAGGCGGCGGTATTTGCCCTTTTCGAGCTCAGACCCATTCACAATGATAACGTCAGGCTGGATGGATGAAAAATTAATGGATATCGCTAATAAAAGAAATAACGATTAAAAGACGAGAAAACTCGTCATTGGCACTCAACGCATGGTGAGTTAGCATGACTAATCTCGTTGTTGGCACTCAATGTGTTAAGGAATTTCCATGGCTGTTTTTTTTACTCACATAAATTATATCAATAATGAATGAATTGTTCTTTGATAGGGAGGGGGGTTATAATCTGAGGGGAGAACACAATTTAAAGGTGCTAAACGTACGCACTACCATGAGAAAACACTGCATCTCGATATGTGGAGTGAAACTGTGGAACAGTCTAAATGTGGTGCTAAAGCAATGTCCAAACATGAGACAATTCAAACTGATGTATAAGGAAATTATGTTCACAAGGTACAGGGATGAGGAAGGGACTTGATATTCACGGGTGTTTACATTTTTATTTTGTTTTCTATTTTATTTTATTTTATACATATATAGTTTTTGTTTTTTGTTTTGCATATATATATATATATTTTTTTTTCTTTTCTTTTTTATGTTTAAAATAGTACACTCATTTGAGTAGTGGAAAAGGGGTAGGATTAAATAAGTGTATACTTCTTCATACTCCTTTTCGAACATGCAGATTGATTTTTTTTTATTTTTTTTTTTATTGTTTGTTGTATTCATTGCATGTTCGAAATAAAGACTTCAAATCAAATCAAATCAAAAAATCAAATGTTGCCGTCTGCTCTGTGTGAACATTCAGATTATTGTCCCGGTACTGAATATAAGTAGGGATGCACCGATCAGCGCGGAGTCTGGAGTGGTGCGCGTCTGCTGTAGGAGCGCGTCTGCTGTAGGAGCGCATCAGCGCGGAGTCTCGAGTGGTGCGCGTCTGCTGTAGGAGCGCATCAGCGCGGAGTCTGGAGTGGTGCGCGTCTGCTGTAGGAGCGCATCAGCGCGGAGTCTGGAGTGGTGCGCGTCGGTTTGGAGAACGCGCCGGTTCGGAGAGCGCGCCGGTTCGGAGAGACACATCCTCCCGTAGAGAATTAGAGAGCGATGCGCGTCTGGAGTGGAGCGCGTCTGCTGAAGGAGCGCGTCTGCTGTAGGAGCGCATCAGCGCGGAGTCTGGAGTGGTGCGCGTCTGCTGTAGGAGCGCATCAGCGCGGAGTCTGGAGTGGTGCGCGTCTGCTGTATCCCACTCCAGGCAAACGGCGACAGGTGGCGAAGGCTGGCACCTCGTCTCACGCCGGAGATGAAACAGCATCCAGAATACAGAAACAGATACAGATAGGGAATCTCCCGTAGGAGCTTACAGATAGAGAACGACCCGACGAGGACTGGGGGGGAGATCGAGGTATTTAAAGCCCACTGGGGCGCTAATTAGAACACACATCAGGTGCGTGATGGTAATTGATACTTGACTAGAAGTGTGTGTTCGGCACGGACCAATCAAACACATAATGAAAGATAGTCCAAGGGTGTGGGCTGCTGAAGAGCAGACGAGAGTAAACGAACGCGAGGGTGGGGGCTGGAGAGGTGAGGAGACAGGGAATTAAAGGTCCAGGGAACAGGAGTTAAAGGTCCAGGGAAGAGGCGAACCTCACAGTAACGACAACGCGAGGGTGGGGGCTGGAGAGGTGAGGAGACAGGGAATTAAAGGTCCAGGGAACAGGAGTTAAAGGTCCAGGGAAGAGGCGAACCTCACAGTAACGACAACGCGAGGGTGGGGGCTGGAGAGGTGAGGAGACAGGGAATAAAAGGTCCAGGGAACAGGAATTAAAGGTCCAGGGAAGAGGCGAACCTCACATAATCGACGCTGCTCTGAGGGTCCTCAGTCAATCTGGTAACACGATACTGCTTGCCCGACATGGGAAAACCCCGGACCGGACTTTTTTTCTGATGCACAGTCCCACCCAATCCAATCCAATGATGTGCATTACCATCCGGGAGACGATAGGCGGCGGTATTTGCCCTTTTCGAGCTCAGACCCATTCACAATGATAACGTCAGGCTGGATGGATGAAAAATTAATGGATATCGCTAATAAAAGAAATAACGATTAAAAGACGAGAAAACTCGTCATTGGCACTCAACGCATGGTGAGTTAGCATGACTAATCTCGTTGTTGGCACTCAATGTGTTAAGGAATTTCCATGGCTGTTTTTTTTACTCACATAAATTATATCAATAATGAATGAATTGTTCTTTGATAGGGAGGGGGGTTATAATCTGAGGGGAGAACACAATTTAAAGGTGCTAAACGTACGCACTACCATGAGAAAACACTGCATCTCGATATGTGGAGTGAAACTGTGGAACAGTCTAAATGTGGTGCTAAAGCAATGTCCAAACATGAGACAATTCAAACTGATGTATAAGGAAATTATGTTCACAAGGTACAGGGATGAGGAAGGGACTTGATATTCACGGGTGTTTACATTTTTATTTTGTTTTCTATTTTATTTTATTTTATACATATATAGTTTTTGTTTTTTGTTTTGCATATAATATATATATATTTTTTTCTTTTCTTTTTTATGTTTAAAATAGTACACTCATTTGAGTAGTGGAAAAGGGGTAGGATTAAATAAGTGTATACTTCTTCATACTCCTTTTCGAACATGCAGATTGATTTTTTTTATTTTTTTTTATTGTTTGTTGTATTCATTGCATGTTCGAAATAAAGACTTCAAATCAAATCAAATCAAAAAATCAAATGTTGCCGTCTGCTCTGTGTGAACATTCAGATTATTGTCCCGGTACTGAATATAAGTAGGGATGCACCGATCCAACTTTTTCCGTCCCGATACCGATACCTGGCTTTGGGTATTGGCCGATACCGAGTACCGATCCGATACCCATACCATTATCTGAAATAATTTCTTTTTAAAGAAATCTAACCCTAACTAAACTTACTGTCATGCACTTGTCCTAATATACTAACCTACACTGTAGCACTCAAACCTTTGATGAACATTGTTACTCAGCTGATAGAGTTGTGCCCTTCCTGATGACCTGATGACCCCAAATAGACAGTCTCCTGCGCACCGTATGTATATGTTTTCTCCCGCCCACCCACCCCCTCCAAATGTATATATTTTCTCCCCACCGTATGTATATTTTTTCTCCAAATGTACAGTCTCCTCCCCATCATATGTATATAATCTCTGTTAGGATCTATGGGCAACAGTACTGTATATTTGCATATCGTATATGTCACAAATGTAACAGTACTATATACCTGTATGTCATGTATGTCCCTATGCCATAGATGTCATGATGTCATGTATGTTGTGTATGTCATAAATGTCACTATGAATTGAAAATGGGGGACCCTGATGTAAACAAGACAAAAGTCTCTCTGGTCTGCATCCTCTTAACAATTGTGTGCATTGAGCCGTACTGTAATTGTACCCATTCTGCAATCGTTAAATAAAGTTTTCATTCATTCATTCATTGTTGTACAGAACTTGTAAGTCGCTTTGGATAAAAGAGTCAGCTAAATGACTAAATGTAAATGTAAATGTAAATACCCATTGTTCAATTAATAAACTGTATGCCTCACTGTGTGGAAGAGACTGGGATCATTATTTTGTGCAAGGCAACATCAGGCTTGACTTAAAACATTACTTTCCTAATTTAGTGAAACTAAATGTAACAAATTAACACATAGATATAAATGTACTGAATTGTTATTTCTTATTATGTTATATAAATTATTAAAAAAAAATTATAAATAAAAAAATCCGATATATATATATTTTTTTTACCAATACCCGATCCAGCTATTTTAGTGATATCGGGCCGATATCTGGTTATATACTAGAGAGGTGAGGTCACTTCACCTGGTTATATACTAGAGAGGTGAGGTCACTACACCTGGTTATATACTAGAGAGGTGAGGTCACTACACCTGGTTATATACTAGAGAGGTGAGGTCACTACACCTGGTTATATACTAGAGAGGTGAGGTCACTACACCTGGTTATATACTAGAGAGGTGAGGTCACTACACCTGGTTATATACTAGAGAGGTGAGGTTACTACACCTGGTTATATACTAGAGGTGAGGTCACTACACCTGGTTATATACTAGAGAGGTGAGGTCACTACACCTGGTTATATACTAGAGAGGTGAGGTCACTACACCTGGTTATATACTAGAGGTGAGGTCACTACACCTGGTTATATACTAGAGAGGTGAGGTCACTTCACCTGGTTATATACTAGAGAGGTGAGGTCACTACACCTGGTTATATACTAGAGAGGTGAGGTCACTACACCTAGTTATATACTAGAGAGTAGAGCTGCCGCGGTATTGATGTTTTCCTTACCGCACAAATTTGCGAAATATTTCCTACCGCTGCGGTTATTACCGCACACACCACACACACAAAAAAAAAATTTGAATACATTTTTTTTGTAGTCTACTCTTTATAGCATATAGCCTGCCTCTAGTCTAAATGTCTATCTTTAGAGGATGACTTTGCAGCATGAATATTGTTTGGGATTCGGCAAGCACGCATTGTTATTAAAAGTGAAACACGGATTCGAAGTCTCCCCTCTGTGTCGCGGGCAGGGGTGGTAGCGGCGCGCCCGCCGGTTACCCCCCCGACCCTTTCTTCTTATTATTATATTACTACTTATGATTACAAAGGCATTCGTTTTGTGGCATTAACGTTATATAGTTACACGTTCAATAACATCAGCGTATTTACCGGACCATAGCAAGGCAAGCGTTACTCAATTCATATCTCAGTTCCTTTCTTTGCTCAGAGCGTGCCGAGTTGTACCCATTCTGCGGTCTGTTAATAAAGTTTTCAATCAGACAAGTGTATAGAACGAAGGGCTTTTATTATAACATTTCGTTGCAGTAAAATCATTATGCCTCATTCCCTGGGGAGCGACGGTAATCCACCCAGGTCTCCGGCGGGAGCTAACGTATTAGCCGTGTTGTGAGCTCTGATCAATGGCTGACAATAGGAAGTAAAAGCACTGCAGGACGCTCCAACGTGTGACGCGTCTCTCTTCTGACCAATCAGTGGTCTGCAGTGTTTCATGTGACTTTTTTGGTACCCAATAGGGTTGCTTGGAACCTCGACAGAGAAGTAGGGCATATCTGCAGAGCCGCAAGCCCAACGAGAGCAGGGTACTTTATTATTATTATAAAAAACAGCGGTGATGCGGTATTCAGCCCAACTCTGCGGTGGGTGTGATGTAACAGCGATACCGCGGTAATACCGATACCGCGGTAATACCGATACCGCGGCAGCTCTACTAGAGAGGTGAGGTCACTTCACCTGGTTATATACTAGAGAGGTGAGGTCACTACACCTGGTTATATACTAGAGAGGTGAGGTCACTACACCTGGTTATATACTAGAGAGGTGAGGTCACTACACCTGGTTATATACTAGAGAGGTGAGGTCACTACACCTGGTTATATACTAGAGAGGTGAGGTCACTACACCTGGTTATGTACTAGAGAGGTGAGGTCACTACACCTGGTTATATACTAGAGAGGTGAGGTCACTACACCTGGTTATATACTAGAGAGGTGAGGTCACTACACCTGGTTATATACTAGAGAGGTGTGGTCACTACACCTGGTTATATACTAGAGAGGTGAGGTCACTACACCTGGTTATATACTAGAGAGGTGAGGTCACTACACCTGGTTATATACTAGAGATGTGAGGTCACTACACCTGGTTATATACTAGAGAGGTGAGGTCACTACACCTGGTTATATACTAGAGAGGTGAGGTCACTTCACCTGGTTATATACTAGAGAGGTGAGGGCACTACACCTGGTTATATACTAGAGAGGTGAGGTCACTTCACCTGGTTATATACTAGAGAGGTGAGGTCACTACACCTGGTTATATACTAGAGAGGTGAGGTCACTACACCTGGTTATATACTAGAGAGGTGAGGTCACTACTAGGGATGGGTATCGTTAGGATTTTATCAATACTACTACTCTTATCGATACTGCTTAACGGTTCGGTACTTTATCGATACTCTTATCGGTTCTTTTTGGTTCTTTTTTTGCAAGAAAAAAAGACAATTAATTAAGAACAGAATCAACATTGCTTTATTATTTATAAATACAACTTTATAAATAAGTATTATAAATAAATATAATTTCTTCAGCAACAGCAGCAGCAATGTTCTTTTATATAACTTTATAAATAAATATAATAAATTAATATAATTTCTTCAGCAACAGCAGCAACAATGTTTTAAATGTGTCTGACTCTGAATTATAGACTTTTTATAATAAACAACAAATGCAAAAGGCTAACAGAACTGTGACACTGGTTCACCCTATCCTCTGTCATCCTTCCTCTAGCTGCTAGGGATAAAGGACTTTGGGTGGTGGAGGGAGGTAGAGGGAGGATGTGGTGGCCCTGGGCTCACTGGCCTGGGACATAGTGGCTGACGCCTCAGCTTGACGATCTATAAAAAGTTTAGATTGTAGTATTTGTAGCTAAACAATTGTTTTGTTTATTAGCCTATTTGTAATAATTCGTTATTAGGCTAGGCAACTCCGTATCTTGGCTTACGGTTACGGCTGCAGTGGATGCAGATGGAACACTGCGCGCAAGGCAGTCGAATACGCGCATTTCTGCACACTAATATCATGTTTTGCCAACAGATGTTTTGATAAATTGATTTGCTCGTATTGCCACCCTTACTGGCAAATGTTTTGTTGCACTTGTGGCAACGTGCATTGTCGGCATTGACCCGTGTAAAGTATATCCATACTTTAGAACGCTTCGCTCTATCCGCCATGATCACGACTCAGTGCATGCAGAGCTGCTGTCTGTGTGCAGAGCGCTATAGCACGGGGCGTCGGGGACTTTCATTAAGGAGTACCCGTATGTAGTACCCGGATGTCTATGTGTAGCACTAGCGAGCGACTCGCGAGGAATGTGTGTAATAATTGACTCGCTGGCTGCGGCTCGCTTCTCGTGCAGAGACAGAGAGGATCGTTCGCAACTTTTAAATAATAATAATAATAATAATAATTTCTCTAGAGTATCGATAGCAGTACCGAGGACGTCAGAGCTTATAAATACTCCGGTATTTTCTAATATAGTACCGGTTCCCGTTTAAAACCGGGGTCCGGGGGGCATCCCTAGTCACTACACCTGGTTATATACTAGAGAGGTGAGGTCACTACACCTGGTTATATACTAGAGAGGTGAGGTCACTACACCTGGTTATATACTAGAGAGGTGAGGTCACTACACCTGGTTATATACTAGAGAGGTGAGGTCACTACACCTGGTTATATACTAGAGAGGTGAGGTCACTTCACCTGGTTATATACTAGAGAGGTGAGGTCACTACACCTGGTTATATACTAGAGAGGTGAGGTCACTACACCTGGTTATATACTAGAGAGGTGAGATCACTACACCTGGTTATATACTAGAGAGGTGAGGTCACTTCACCTGGTTATATACTAGAGAGGTGAGGTCACTACACCTGGTTATATACTAGAGAGGTGAGGTCACTTCACCTGGTTATATACTAGAGAGGTGAGGTCACTTCACCTGGTTATATACTAGAGAGGTGAGGTCACTACACCTGGTTATATACTAGAGAGGTGAGGTCACTACACCTGGTTATATACTAGAGAGGTGAGGTCACTACACCTGGTTATATACTAGAGAGGTGAGGTCACTACACCTGGTTATATACTAGAGAGGTGAGGTCACTGCACCTGGTTATATACTAGAGAGGTGAGGTCACTGCACCTGGTTATATACTAGAGAGGTGAGATCACTACACCTGGTTATATACTAGAGAGGTGAGGTCACTACACCTGGTTATATACTAGAGAGGTGAGGTCACTTCACCTGGTTATATACTAGAGAGGTGAGGTCACTACACCTGGTTATATACTAGAGAGGTGAGGTCACTACACCTGGTTATATACTAGAGGTGAGGTCACTACACCTGGTTATATACTAGAGAGGTGAGGTCACTACACCTGGTTATATACTAGAGAGGTGAGGTCACTTCACCTGGTTATATACTAGAGAGGTGAGGTCACTACACCTGGTTATATACTAGAGAGGTGAGGTCACTACACCTGGTTATATACTAGAGAGGTGAGGTCACTACACCTGGTTATATACTAGAGAGGTGAGGTCACTACACCTGGTTATATACTAGAGAGGTGAGGTCACTTCACCTGGTTATATACTAGAGAGGTGAGGTCACTACACCTGGTTATATACTAGAGAGGTGAGGTCACTACACCTGGTTATATACAAGAGAGGTGAGGTCACTGCACCTGGTTATATACTAGAGAGGTGAGATCACTACACCTGGTTATATACTAGAGAGGTGAGGTCACTACACCTGGTTATATACTAGAGAGGTGAGGTCACTTCACCTGGTTATATACTAGAGAGGTGAGGTCACTACACCTGGTTATATACTAGAGAGGTGAGGTCACTACACCTGGTTATATACTAGAGAGGTGAGGTCACTTCACCTGGTTATATACTAGAGAGGTGAGGTCACTTCACCTGGTTATATACTAGAGAGGTGAGGTCACTACACCTGGTTATATACTAGAGAGGTGAGGTCACTACACCTGGTTATATACTAGAGAGGTGAGGTCACTTCACCTGGTTATATACTAGAGAGGTGAGGTCACTTCACCTGGTTATATACTAGAGAGGTGAGGTCACTACACCTGGTTATATACTAGAGAGGTGAGGTCACTACACCTGGTTATATAATAGAGAGGTAAGGTCACTACACCTGGTTATATACTAGAGAGGTGAGGTCACTACACCTGGTTATATACTAGAGAGGTGAGGTCACTACACCTGGTTATATACTAGAGAGGTGAGGTCACTACACCTGGTTATATACTAGAGAGGTGTGGTCACTTCACCTGGTTATATACTAGAGAGGTGAGGTCACTACACCTGGTTATATACTAGAGAGGTGAGGTCACTACACCTGGTTATATACTAGAGAGGTGAGGTCACTTCACCTGGTTATATACTAGAGAGGTGAGGTCACTACACCTGGTTATATAATAGAGAGGTGAGGTCACTACACCTGGTTATATACTAGAGAGGTGAGGTCACTACACCTGGTTATATACTAGAGAGGTGAGGTCACTACATGATTTTGATTTGATTTGATATTTTTTATTTTCGTGTCTTACATACAGATGTATGCCCAGCCCATATGGGCTTACAAGACACATAACAATAAGTATATAATAATATACTTTACCAATTACTTAACAAATTACATAGACCAAGATGGCCATAAAAAAAGAAAAATACAAGAAAATACAATAAAACGTAATATAACACAAGCTGTACTCAATGTAAATAAACAGAAAAACAGAAAAACAAGGTGAATTCAAATACAATTATATAGGATACAGTGTGTTTTGTCTCAGGTGCCATGCCTTCTCCAAAAATCCTGCAAAACCGAAGATGTCCTCCACAAAAAAACAACTCAACATACAGCTCTCAGACTGCCAAAACAAATCTGGGTTTGCAATTTGAATTTTTTCAAATAAAGCCCTCCTCAAAGTGGTGTACAAAGGGCAATAAAAAACAAAATGATATTCATCCTCCACCACTCCCAGATCACACAGAACACACAGCCGCTCCTCCTCAGGTTTACCCTGGAATCTACCCACTTCCACAGCCAATGGCAGGGTGCCAGACCTCAACTGGGCACACAGAGACCTCCGTCTTCTCTTTAAGTTTAACATTACATAAGGTTCAGTAAAATACTCATTTTTAATTGCAATATATTTTCTAAGTTTAGGTTTTTTCAAAATCTCCACCTTCCACTTATCCTGATGGATTGTTGATAATTTTGTTTTAATTATGTGAACCTTACACTGCAAATTGTTCATAAAAATCATACTCAAGTCAGTAGAAGAAAAAATCATAGACATCTCTCTTGACCAGGGATGACCGTGTGCTCTGTCCCAATTAAAAATCTTTTTAGTCACCCTGCCATTTGGCAGCTGGACCAGGCGGTTCCATAACCTCACCATTTCACCCTTTTGCTTGACCAAGCAAGAATCCCACCCCATGTCCCCTTCTATAGCCCCTTTTGGTGTGTATTTATGGACTCCTAAAAAGTATCTTATGGCCCGGTTCTGGATCGCATTACATTCAGGAGCATCATCAAAACCCCATACTCCAGCAGCATAAAACAAAACAGAACCCACCATTGAATCAAATAATTGTGTATATGTTGAAAACCCAAGGTCAGTGCACACTTTCATTTTACTCAACACGCCCCCTAGCGCCCTTCCTGCTGACTCAGACATTATTTTCCTTCCTTCTATGAAGCACATGTACTCATTAAAGGTAAAACCAAGATATTTATAAGAATGTGTGTAAATCAGAGGCGTTGGTCCAAATTGAAACTTATGACTACTCTGCTGTTCGTGTTTTTTCCTAAAGTGCATAATCTGTGTTTTTTCACTGTTAATCGCAAGTCTCCATTTCATGCACCAAGAACTCATAATATTCAACATGTTTTGTAAATTTGCTTCATTTTCTGCAAACAAAACAACCACTACACCTGGTTATATACTAGAGAGGTGGGCGTGGCTAGGTGAATGGTAGGTGCATGAAAAGTTCTTTCAACAAACGCCCACAGGCGCAAGCATAGTCCAATAGGCGAAGCAAGACGCTTTGCCAGTAATGACATAACTAGGATTATAACCTTTGATATACAGCAGTGGAGGCTGCTGACCAAATTTTTAGGTGAAGCACAAATTATTATATTATATATTCAATTATATTTTTTAAACATCCCCAACACTGCAACACCCCCATTCCTCCCAGGTGTCAGGCTCCTCATTCGCTTCCATTCATTTTGGGGATGTACAGTATACAGTGGCTCGGCGGCCCCTGATCAAACCAAGCAGACCATGTACAGTATACAGTGGCTCGGCGGCCCCTGATCAAACCAAGCAGACCATGTACAGTATACAGTGGCTCGGCGGCCCCTGATCAAACCAAGCAGACCATGTACAGTATACAGTGGTTCGGCGGCCCGATCAAACCAAGCAGACCATGTACAGTATACAGTGGATCGGCGGCCCGATCAAACCAAGCAGACCATGTACAGTATACAGTGGCTCGGCGGCCCGATCAAACCAAGCAGACCATGTACAGTATACAGTGGCTCGGCGGCCCCTGATCAAACCAAGCAGACCATGTACAGTATACAGTGGCTCTGCGGCCCCTGATCAAACCAAGCAGACCATGTACAGTATACAGTGGCTCGGCGGCCCCTGATCAAACCAAGCAGACCATGTACAGTATACAGTGGCTCGGCGGCCCCTGATCAAACCAAGCAGACCATGTACAGTATACAGTGGCTCGGCGGCCCCTGATCAAACCAAGCAGACCATGTACAGTATGGATCGGGCCCATCAAAAAATAACACAGTATGCTATGACTGGCCCCTGTAAATGTCCTAACACAACCCCCTCAATGTACAGTAAATGACCAAGTATGGTTGTCAATATTCCAATGTACAGTTTTGTTTGTACAGTTGTACAGTGTATGTCCCCCACCCCCACCTCCAATGTACAGTCCCCCCCACCCCACCTACCCAACCTCCTCCAATGTACAGTTTCTACGTCAAATGTATATACTCCCTTTTCTGGACTATTTTTATATCACAAACAGTACTGTATTTGCAAGTCTGGTACATGTCATAAATGTATAGATGTAGCAGTACTGTCTATCTGTATGTCATGTATGTCATATATGTTATGATGAATTGAAAATGGGGAACCCTGATGTAAACAAGACGAAAGTCTTTCTCTGGTCTGCATCCCCTTAACAATTGTATGTATTGAGCTGTACTGTACTGTACCCATTCTGCAATCTGTTAATAAAGTTTTACAATTCAATTCACGGCAGAATGTGTAGACAATAGACAGACAGTGAAAACAAAGTTCTCCTCCCAAGTCCTGTGGGTATTGTCTCCTCAACGTTTCTGCAGCTGAGCGAATTGCAGTTCTGCTCAATGAATGAATCCGAGAGGAATCCAAATGTCCCCTCTAACTAGTGCTATATGCTTCATTGCGTCATTAATAAAGTTTTCAATCAATCAATCAAACAATGCCGTTTGTTTAGACATTCACAAGACTTGCATAACGTTACAACTGCACAGCGGCAGTTTCAACAACATTATTATTGTCCCTTACCTTAGATGAGCCGCGCCTGCTGCATACATCCCACAACGTCATCTTTTCCATTCATTCATTCCAGATAGGGCCATGGAGAGGCATTGTTGTTATTGATATCATCTTCATCAATGCCATCAGCCCTGTTTAGACATTCACAAGACTTGCGTAACGTTAGCTAGCAAGCAAGCTAGTCGACAATATCTCGTTCCTCCATTGCAACGCTATCTACAGTACTAGAGAATTCAAAGTGCCCGCGAGGCGATGACGTTGTTGTTGTTGTTGTGACGTTTAGCTTTTATCGCAGGTGTATATATATATCATCAAACGATGCACAATAACTTCATGAACAATAACAAAACACTCCACCCTGGGCCTGATAGCTGCGGTGGTAGCCCTTTAGCTACATTAGCTCCAACAAGCTATCTTCTTAAACTGAGATAAAAATTATTTTGAAAACAAGCTCGCTGCAGAGCCACAGTAGGGCACAAGAGAAACCATTATCTGATTGGGCCACAAGGCTGTCAATCATGCTAGCTGCAGAGCCACAGAACAGCAAAAGATAAACCATTAGCTGATTGGTGGATTGAATGATTGACAGCCTTGTTATCCATTCAATGGCAAGAGTTTAACTGCACAGACCGTGCTTAGATGAAGTTAATAGCCTATTTTGATTCGCTATTATTTATTATTTATTTAACCCTGGTCAACCTGTGAAGATATTCTACACGAATAATTACTGCAGTGCAGGCCTGCTCAGAGCGGTCAATTTTGGCCATTTTTGAAAAATTCACTGACATTTTTTTTACAGAGGAAAACATTTATAATAATAATAATAATAATAATAATAATAATAATAATAATAATAATAATAATAATAATAATAATAATAATAATAATAATAATAATAATAATAATAATAATAATAATAAAAAAAATATATACATATATATATATATATATATAGGTATATGTAAATTAATAATAATTATGAATTATGAGTGAATTTGTATTTCACGTGTTGTCATAGAGAAACCTCCACTGATATACAGGTGATAAACATCAGTGTTTCTACACTCCTCATCGAACGACACCCGCCTGCTCCAGATAAAACCCACAGCTCGTACTGAAGGAGTAGGACTAGCTTTAGACAAACACAGGAAGGACTAGTGTAGAGGAGCCAAAGCTATATATTGTAGTGCTGAGAGACGGGAGTCTGAGGCGATGTCCTGAAGTCGAAGGTAACTCCTTTAATATTCATCAGCACAACTACAAGATACAATACATTACTAGAAGTTTCTACTATGACATCATCACTAACGTTCCAGAATGTGCTACTATGACATCATCACGAACGGTCCAGAATGATTGGGCAAAACTAAGGTTCTAGAATGTTCTGCCATACTATGACATCATCACCAACGTTCCAAAATGGCTACTATGACATCATCACGAACGTTCCAGAATGATCGGGCAGAACTAAGGTTCTAGAATGTTCTGCCATGACATTATCACAAACGTTCCAGACTGTTCGGGCGGCACTAATGTTCTAGAATGTTCCTAACATGGGTGAATTATGTACCATTACAATCACTACAATATTTAGGTTATGGTATATTATATATGAATGTGTATGTTTATTTTTATATCCTTACATTGAAACAGCATTAGGAATGTTGATTGGATTTAGATAGTCATTGAACCGTCTTATTTGTCATAATAGAACATTCTAGAACATTTGTGATGTCACAGTAGGATGTCATAATAGACCATTCTAGAACATTGGTGAAGATTCATAGCCAAACGTTCTAGAACATTGGTGATGTCATCGTATGATGTCATGACCGAACCTTCTAGAACGTTTGTGTATCTATATATATTCAGCAATTCTCTCTGCCAGGTCGCGTGTAGCTTTATGCCAAGCAAGCAGTGCAAAAATTTACCGTAGTGGCATGCAGTAATGCGCCTTTCATTTTCCGCCGCCCAGCGCCCAGGTCGTGTGGAAATAGGCTGTCTATTGCCATTCTCTTTGACAAACTCTAACCTTAACCAGCTCCTTAACAACGCCTAAACTTAACCGTTCTAACCTTAACCAACTCCGAAACAATGCCTAACCTTAACCTTAACCTTAACCATGCCTAACCTTAACCATAGAAATTATATTGCCATTCTCTTTGACAAACTCTAACCTTAACCAGCTCCTTAACAGCGCCTAAACTTAACCGTTCTAACCTTAACCAACTCCGAAACAATGCCTAACCTTAACCTTAACCTTAACCATGCCTAACCTTAACCGGCGAAAGAATACACGTTAAAAAAAAATCACGTTAAAAAATATTTTCGATGGGATTCGAACTCGCCAGCAAACAAGCCATAGGATCCACAGCCATGTGTCCTTGCCAATTGAGCTATTGCTAGATACTGAATAAGGGGCGGTGACTTATATATATTGAGCTCCGCTCGTGTCGAACCAAGGCGGGATCTCATGCGCATGCGCGGGCACCTCGCGCGAGCACGCCGGCGCACGCACGCACCTGAGCGAGCACGCCGCCGCCGGTGCACACACGGTAGCATTTGTCTGAAAAGAAGGGCGCTTTACCGCACTAGCGTGCGGTGACGAATGCGGAAGCATTTTTGCACTGCTTGCTTGGCATTAACGTACAGGCTGCCAGGTCAGTGTGCATCTTGAAACAGTGCTGAGCAGTACTGAACCGATAGACTAAACAGCATAGATTTTCGGCTTTCCAGTGTGGAAGAATCTTCATGTGTCGAGTCGGCGGTGATTTGGAGACTGGGAAAAACAGTTTTCTTACCTTGTAGTAGTAACGTGAATATTTAGGAAAATAGCTTTGGGACCACTTCTGTAAAGAAAGACTTCGCTGTGGAAGAGAAATAAACCATTTGGATATCTTTGTTTTACACTGGAGCGGCTGTGGACATTATTTGTCTTTATCAACGAACGTACTACTCACGAGTAAGCAACTTTAACCAGTAGAGTGGAACGTCGGCCCTCATAACTAGTGATCAAACAGTGACTTCAACCAGCTGCTGACTGAATCTAAGTAAGTTTATAACAAAAGTTAAAGTAAACTTCACAGAGCTTTCCAGAGGAGGAGGGAGTGTTACTGAGAGACAAAATGGCTTCGTCTCATTGTGAAGAGGATCTGTCTTGTCCCGTGTGCCGTGACATCTACACAGATCCTGTCATCTTGTTGTGTAGCCACAGCTTCTGTAAAGCCTGTCTGCATCAATACTGGAGAGACAGAGAAGACAAGGACTGTCCACTTTGTAGGGAAGTCTCTTCAATGTTAGATCCTCCTCGTAACTTGGCTTTGAAGAACCTGTGTGAGGCCTTCAGGGAGAGAAGCCAGGGAGCTCCAGCAGGTTCTGAAGTGCTCTGCAGTCTGCACAAACTCCAGCTCATCTGTGTGGTGTGTCCGTCCTCCAGAAAACGCAAGAGACACAACTGCTGCCACATAGAGGAAGCTTCGGAGGATCACAAGGTATGGCAAAATCATTATTATATTAATTTATTCAATCTTTAATTATACTCAATAAATACACAGAGTAAACATTGTTGTCACATTGTTAATGAATACAGAAACATTAGACAATCAGAACAATTAGATGGGATTAGATTTAGACACTGATGTTGGAGTTGATTTATTTTTGTCCACAACGTAGGAGGTGTGAGAGTCAATGTCAGTGTGGGAGTCAATGTCAGTGTGGGAGTCAATGTCAGCATGGGAGTCAATGTCAGCATGGGAGTCAATGTCAGTGTGGGAGTCAATGTCAGTGTGGGAGTCAATGTCAGCATGGGAGTCAATGTCAGCATGGGAGTCAATGTCAGTGTGGGAGTCAATGTCAGTGTGGGAGTCAATGTCAGTGTGGGAGTCAATGTCAGTGTGGGAGTCAATGTCAGCGTGGGAGTCCATGTCAGTGTGGGCGTCAATGTCAGCGTGGGATTCAATCTCAGTGTGGGAGTCCATGTCAGTGTGGGAGTCAATGTCAGTGTGGGAGTCCATGTCAGTGTGGGAGTCAATGTCAGTGTGGGAGTCCATGTCAGTGTGGGAGTCAATGTCAGTGTGGGGGTCCATGTCAGTGTGGGAGTCCATGTCAGTGTGATAGTCCATGTCAGTGTGGGAGTCAATGTCAGTGTGGGAGTCAATGTCAGTGTGGGAGTCAATGTCAGTGTGGGAGTCAATGTCAGTGTGGGAGTCAATGTCAG
Organism: Notolepis coatsorum; assembly: GCF_963971535.1. Lineage (NCBI taxonomy): Eukaryota > Metazoa > Chordata > Actinopteri > Aulopiformes > Paralepididae > Notolepis > Notolepis coatsorum. The sequence continues at coordinate 7,703,700 of NC_140181.1, read as the reverse complement.
TGTGGGAGTCAATGTCAGTGTGGGAGTCCAGGGTGGCCTGGGTGGCAAACGTACTCCAGTCCGTGAGTTGAAACCGGTGCTGCAGCACAGAGTCCTCAGACTTGCATCTTTCAAGTGAAATACATCATGAATGAATGAATGAATGAATGAATGAATGAATGAATGAATGAATGAATGAATGAATTCCATTGCAGAAGCAGCTCCAGGCTCCACTGAAGACCTTACGTGACAAGCTACAGGCCTTTAAAGAAATCAAACGAACATGCGTCCGCACAGCAGAACACGTAAAGGTACAAATATTCTGTATTAATGATAAATGATTTACTGTAAGGTTTCAGCTGCACTCAACCTGCACACAGTAAAAATAAGTCCCCTATTCTACATTTGTAGTCCATTGTGGGAGAGACATGATTTTTAACCCCCCTACTGTATATTTCAGTTAGTTAGATAGTAAATTATAACACTACCTTATGCATACTGCACCTTATTTGACACTGTGAATGCTGTATAGTGAAACTGAACCATGGTCTGTGTGATTGCCATGAAATGCAACAGCATTGCTTGGTCTCTGTGAAATATCTGTCTATGACCTCGTTGTATTTAAAAGCCTCTAGGCTGTTGTTTTATACATTGTAGATAATAAATAGCACAATCTCTCTCTCTCTCTCTCTCTCTCTCTCTCTCTCTCTCTCTCTCTCTCTCTCTCTCTCTCTCTCTTTCTCTGTCTCTCTCTCTCTCTCTCTCTCGTTCCGAGACTCGTGCGGCGTTATGACTTGTCATAAGTGAATTGTATATAGAAACAACTCACCAAAGAGGGCGGCTACGTGGCGTAGTGGGCAAGGCGCTCGCCACAAATGACGGAGACACTGGGCTTGCCTGTTCGAGCCCAGCGCTCCACATTGCTTTCAGTTTAGCTGGTCGTTCATACTAATACACATTGGCCGTATTAGGGGGAGGGAAACTGATGGGTGGGGATCGGGCGTTGTGGACAGCGACTCCTACAGGTCGGTTGGTGCGCCTGCGCAGTAGAATCAGGAAGTGTCAGGGGCAGCGTGAGCCTCCCACGCGTTACTCCTCGCCACTGAGAGATCGAGCTGCGCAGGTGAAAAGATGCGACTGCTGTTACCTCAAGTACCGGAGGGGACTTGTGCTATGTATGACTTAGTCCACATTGCAGCCGGCTTGTGGGAGGCAAGAAACGGCGTCCGTGACAGGGGAGGGTTGAATTGGATGATACGAAATTGGGATGGGAGAAAATATAGAAAATGGGAGAAAAAGTGGATAAAAAAAAAGAAACAACTCACCAAAATTTACTTGCACAACTGATTTTTTTTTTAAATCTACAACCTTACAGCCACTGACCACGCCCCACAAATGTGTCCCCTCCACTATTGAAAACAAAATTATGCCCTTGCCCCCCCCCATCCCCCATGCTGCTATGATGCCTGAATTTCCCCAAGGGGATCAATAAAAGAATATCTTATCTTATCTTATAATCTCCAGGTCCAGGCCCTTCACACAGAGAAGCAGATTGAGGAGGAGTTTAAGAAGCTTCTCCAGTTTCTCCACGAGGAAAAGGAGGCCAGGGTAGCTGCACTGAAGGAGGAAGAGGAGCAGAAGAGCCAGACGATGAAGGAGAAGATTGAGGAGCTGGACAGAGAGATGTCAACCCTTTCAGACACAATCAGAGCCATAGAGCAGGAGCTGAACGCTGAACACGTCTCCTTCCTGCAGGTCAGGACTGGTCTCTCTTCAGTTCATAGGGAATGATGCTGAGGATGTTTAGTACACTGTAAAAACTGGGATTGGGGTTCATTCATATTTATTAAATAAGTATTAGTAACCTATACATAATAAAAAAGACTATGTGCTGTTTGAAATAGAATTGAGCTGAATTCAATGCATTTGAACCATTTATGAATTGCATTTTACACAGTTTTAGTTGAATACAATGAGCTGATAGTTTAAAAGTGACCAGATGACGCTCAGTTTTTACAGTGTAGTGTTTAACTTGATCTGTCTTTACCTCCATAGAACTACAAGACCACACTGAAAAGGTAAGTGATTTACCTCTCTTTTTGTCCCTCTCTTTCTCTCTCTCATCTCTATCTCTTTCTATCTCTCTTTTTCTCAATTTCTCTCTCTTTTTTTCTATCTTTCTCCTTTCTCTCTCTCTCCTTTCTCTCTGACTCTTTCCCTGACTGCCCCCATGTTAACCCTTTCACCGCCGCACTACCAAAACGGTTAACCCTTTCACTGCGACAATACACAGAATGTTAACCCTTTCACTGCCACACGACAGCCGGTTAACCCTTTCACTGCCACACGATAGAAGGTTAACCCTTTACTATCACACAACTATCACCACGGCCGTGGGTGGGTGCGCGACTCGCGGGCGGGAAGCGAAGTTCTTTTTCCGCTCCGGTTGGATTCAGAGGCGTGCGCCACACGCATTTTCACAGAAATACACTCAATATCTGCATTATTACCACACATATAGATGTTGTTCAACCAGCTAATGTGTCTGTATCTTTCCCAATACAAATAAACCATATTACTATACTTTTTCAGGAGTACATCACACTGATCATCATTCAAAAATTCATTCTAACATTCTAATTAATGAGATAATGGAAAATGGACACTGGCACCGGAAATCTTTATTTAAATTTTTTTATCTTCAAACGGGGACTGACTTCAACTTCAACTTCAAATTACTTTATTTTCCTTTGGGAACTTCATTTGTGCTTCAGTGGTTGAAAGACAAACATACAGTCACAATACATAGACACTCACCACTATAAAAATAGTTAAAACTACAGTAAAAAGACCACTATATAAAAAAACACCAACTACATTAAAACTACAGTACTTAAAGCATGATATATTAAAATCCATGTGGAGCAGTTCTATATGTATATAAATAATAAATAATAGTAGGCATTTACAGCTGTTCCAATGTAAATCCGTGCGCTTCCGCTCTGAAATCGGACTCGTGTGGACGGCCATGTTCTCGCACGAAACCCACGCGCGCCCCTCTCTCTCTCTGACTCTCTCTCTCGCTCTCTCTCTCTCTCTCTCTCTCTCTCTCTCTCTCTCTCTCTCTCTCTCTCTCTCTCTCTCTCTCTCTCTCTTTGCTGTCTGTCTCTCTCTCTCCCTCTCTCTCTCTCTGTCTGTCTCTCTCGCTCTCTCTCTCTCTTTTGCTATCTCCCTGTCTGTCTCTCTCTCTCATTCTCTCATTTGCTCTCTTTCTTTTGCTCTCTCTGTCTGTCTCTCTCTCTCACCCTCTCTCTGTCTGTCTCTCTCTCTTTTGCTCTCTCTCTGTCTCTCTCTATCTCTGTCTCTCTCTCTCTTTTGCTCTCTCTGTCTGTCTCTCTCTCCCTCTGTCTCTCTCTCTCCCTCTCTCTCTCGCATTCTCTCGTTTGCTCACTCTCTCCCTCCCTATCTCTGTCTCTCTCTCCCTCTCATTTGCTCTCTCTCTCACTCTCTCTCTGTCTGTCTCTCTCTCTCTTTTGCTTTCTCTCTGTCTCTCTCTCTCTCACTCTCTCTCTCTCTCATTATCTCGTTTGCTCTCTCTATCTCCCTTTATCTGTCTCTCTCTCTCTCTCTTTCTCTCTCTCTCCATCTCTCTGTCTCTCTCTCTCTCTCTCTCTCTCTCTCTCTCTCTCTCTCTCTCTCTCTCATTATCTCGTTTGCTCTCTCTATCTCCCTTTATCTGTCTCTCTCTCTCTCTCTTTCTCTCTCTCTCTCCATCTCTCTGTCTCTCTCTCTCTCTCTCTCTCTCTCTCTCTCTCTCTCTCTCTGTGTATGTATGTATGTATGTATGTATGTATGTATGTATGTATGTATGTATGTATGTATGTATGTATGTATGTATGTATGTATGTATGTATGTATGTATGTATGTGTATTTATTGATTGAGTGGAAATTATTGTATTAGAAACATGATGGAGAAGAGATGGAATACAGTTATTTTTATGGAAATCAATATCTCTCTCTTCTCTGCGGCTCTGAAGCTAAGCCCACAGCAGGACTGACTCTTGAATGTTCTTCCAGAGCTCAGTGCAACCTGCCTCGTCCACAGCTGGTCTCAGGAGCGCTGATAGACGAGGCCAAACACCTGGGCAACCTGACCTTCTCTGTCTGGGAGAAGATGAAGGAAAGGGTCAAGTTCACTCCTGTCACTCTGGACCCAAACACTGCATCACCCTGGTCTTCTATATCTGATGATCTGACCAGTGTGAGACACACAGACACACAGCAGCAGCTCCCTGACAACCCAGAGAGGAGCATTAAGTATCTCATTGTTCTGGGTTCTGAGAGCTTCAGCTCAGGACAACACAGCTGGGAGGTGGAGGTGGGAGACCATCCTCACTGGGGTATAGGTGTAGCTAAAGAGTCATTTGACAGGAAGAGAGAGGGGCTAAAGATATCACCACAACATGGTATCTGGGCTCTACGTTATTATAGAGGTAAGTACTCTAATGGTCGGGTGTTCCTCACAGTGAAGAGGAGCCCCCAGAGGATCAGAGTACAGCTGGACTATAACAGGGGGAGGCTGACCTTCTACGACCGTGAAGACATGACTCACATCTGCACTCATAAACACACCTTCACTGAGAAACTCTACCCATACTTCAGTATAGGACCGACTGGTGATGCCAAACACCCTGATATAAACATCTGCCCATCAGAGGTGTCTCTCACTGAGTCACTGTGATATAGTCATGACAGTGAGGTGTGTGTGTGTGTGTGTGTGTGTGTGTGTGTGTGTGTGTGTGTGTGTGTGTGTGTGTGTGTGTGTGTGTGTGTGTGTGTGTGTGTGTGTCTATATGTATGTGTGTGTGTGTGTGTGTGTGTGTGTGTGTGTTAAGGCTGAGCCCGAACGTTCGAACGTTCGAACGTTCGTTCGTTAAGCTGACATTCGGACTTTAATTAATGGGTTCGAACGTTCGGTGAAAAAAAATAAAGCAGGCGCAACGACGGTGAGGCGATGTGAAGCGGCGCGTCCCCCGAGTCGCTCGGCTCAACCAGTATGGTCTGCCGGGCTGTTGCTGGATACTCAACCAGAGCTAGGAAGAGGCTGGCTAGCTGTCTTCCATGCTGTTGATTATAGCTGTTGCTTTGTCTGCTGATCAAGGGAGTACTGCACTGGCTCCTATATCTGGAACCTCGTTATTCCTCGTTGACCCAGACTTTGTACCCGAACATTCCTCTACCCCTGCCGGCCTTACACCCGGAGGGAACCCCCCAGTGTCTCCAGCTGGTACTAGTGTGCCCTATGTAATTGCTATACCACAGGTGGCGTCAGCTTAGACCCATCCTAGTATTCATACTATTCTCATTGACTTACGCTCTTGACTGACTTTGCGCATGTTCTTCGCCATACAAGCGTGAGCCTAATTCTCAATCTGTAACCTAACGTTGCTTAATAATAATAAATACCCTCCAAATAGTACTTTATGTGTCAATGCCGTATTCTTGTGTGGGTGTTCACCATATATATTCATGTACTGTATGGCCAGTAATTAAAGTACATAACTAGTAGTGGTTTAATATATCATACTCTTTAATACAGTCAGGGAATTGTACCCCTCAGTTACAAGAGAGGTGAGGTCACTTCACCTGGTTATATACTAGAGAGGTGAGGTCACTACACCTGGTTATATACTAGAGAGGTGAGGTCACTACACCTGGTTATATACTAGAGAGGTGAGGTCACTTCACCTGGTTATATACTAGAGAGGTGAGGTCACTTCACCTGGTTATATACTAGAGAGGTGAGGTCACTACACCTGGTTATATAATAGAGAGGTGAGGTCACTACACCTGGTTATATACTAGAGAGGTGAGGTCACTACACCTGGTTATATACTAGAGAGGTGGGCGTGGCTAGGTGAATGGTAGGTGCATGAAAAGTTCTTTCAACAAACGCCCACAGGCGCAAGCATAGTCCAATAGGCGAAGCAAGACGCTTTGCCAGTAATGACATAACTAGGATTATAACCTTTGATATACAGCAGTGGAGGCTGCTGACCAAATTTTTAGGTGAAGCACAAATTATTATATTATATATTAAATTATATTTTTTAAACATCCCCAACACTGCAACACCCGCATTCCTCCCAGGTGTCAGGCTCCTCATTCGCTTCCATTAATTTTGGGGACGTACAGTATACAGTGGCTCGGCGGCCCCTGATCAAACCAAGCAGACCATGTACAGTATACAGTGGCTCGGCGGCCCCTGATCAAACCAAGCAGACCATGTACAGTATACAGTGGCTCGGTTGCCCCTGATCAAACCAAGCAGACCATGTACAGTATACAGTGGCTCGGCGGCCCCTGATCAAACCAACAGACCATGTACAGTATACAGTGGCTCGGCGGCCCCTGATCAAACCAAGCAGACCATGTACAGTATACAGTGGCTCGGCGGCCCCTGATCAAACCAACAGACCATGTACAGTATACAGTGGCTCGGCGGCCCCTGATCAAACCAAGCAGACCATGTACAGTATACAGTGGCTCGGCGGCCCCTGATCAAACCAAACAGACCATGTACAGTATACAGTGGCTCGGCGGCCCCTGATCAAACCAAGCAGACCATGTACAGTATACAGTGGCTCGGCGGCCCCTGATCAAACCAAGCAGACCATGTACAGTATACAGTGGCTCGGCGGCCCCTGATCAAACCAAGCAGACCATGTACAGTATACAGTGGCTCGGCGGCCCGATCAAACCAAGCAGACCATGTACAGTATACAGTGGCTCGGCGGCCCGATCAAACCAAGCAGACCATGTACAGTATACAGTGGCTCGGCGGCCCCTGATCAAACCAACAGACCATGTACAGTATGGCTCTGGCCCATCAAAAAATAACACAGTATGCTATGACTGGCCCCTGTAAATGTCCTAACACAACCCCCTCAATGTACAGTAAATGACCAAGTATGGTTGTCAATATTCCAATGTACAGTTTTGTTTGTACAGTTGTACAGTGTATGTCCCCCACCCCCACCTCCAATGTACAGTCCCCCCCACCCCACCTACCCAACCTCCTCCAATGTACAGTTTCTACGTCAAAAGTATATACTCCCTTTTCTGGACTATTTTTATATCACAAACAGTACTGTATTTGCAAGTCTGGTACATGTCATAAATGTATAGATGTAGCAGTACTGTCTATCTGTATGTCATGTATGTCATATATGTTATGATGAATTGAAAATGGGGAACCCTGATGTAAACAAGACGAAAGTCTTTCTCTGGTCTGCATCCCCTTAACAATTGTATGTATTGAGCTGTACTGTACTGTACCCATTCTGCAATCTGTTAATAAAGTTTTACAATTCAATTCAATTCAATTCACGGCAGAATGTGTAGACAATAGACAGACAGTGAAAACAAAGTTCTCCTCCCAAGTCCTGTGGGTATTGTCTCCTCAACGTTTCTGCAGCTGAGCGAATTGCAGTTCTGCTCAATGAATGAATCCGAGAGGAATCCAAATGTCCCCTCTAACTAGTGCTATATGCTTCATTGCGTCATTAATAAAGTTTTCAATCAATCAAACAATGCCGTTTGTTTAGACATTCACAAGACTTGCATAACGTTACAACTGCACAGCGGCAGTTTCAACAACATTATTATTGTCCCTTACCTTAGATGAGCCGCGCCTGCTGCATATATCCCACAACGTCATCTTTTCCATTCATTCATTCCAGATAGGGCCATGGAGAGGCATTGTTGTTATTGATATCATCTTCATCAATGCCATCAGCCCTGTTTAGACATTCACAAGACTTGCGTAACGTTAGCTAGCAAGCAAGCTAGTCGACAATTGCAACGCTATCTACAGTACTAGAGAATTCAAAGTGCCCGCGAGGCGATGACGTTGTTGTTGTTGTTGTGACGTTTAGCTTTTATCGCAGGTGTATATATATATCATCAAACGATGCACAATAACTTCATGAACAATAACAAAACACTCCACCCTGGGCCTGATAGCTGCGGTGGTAGCCCTTTAGCTACATTAGCTCCAACAAGCTATCTTCTTAAACTGAGATAAAAATTATTTTGAAAACAAGCTCGCTGCAGAGCCACAGTACGGCACAAGAGAAACCATTATCTGATTGGGCCACAAGGCTGTCAATCATGCTAGCTGCAGAGCCACAGAACAGCAAAAGATAAACCATTAGCTGATTGGTGGATTGAATGATTGACAGCCTTGTTATCCATTCAATGGCAAGAGTTTAACTGCACAGACCGTGCTTAGATGAAGTTAATAGCCTATTTTGATTCGCTATTATTTATTATTTATTTAACCCTGGTCAACCTGTGAAGATATTCTACACGAATAATTACTGCAGTGCAGGCCTGCTCAGAGCGGTCAATTTTGGCCATTTTTGAAGAAAAAAAAATTCACTGGCATTTTTTTTACAGAGGAAAACATTTATAATAAAAAGAAAATTATAATAATAATAATAATAAAAAAAATATATACATATATATATATATAGGTATATGTAAATTAATAATAATTATGAATTATGAGTGAATTTGTATTTCACGTGTTGTCATAGAGAAACCTCCACTGATATACAGGTGATAAACATCAGTGTTTCTACACTCCTCATCGAACGACACCCGCCTGCTCCAGATAAAACCCACAGCTCGTACTGAAGGAGTAGGACTAGCTTTAGACAAACACAGGAAGGACTAGTGTAGAGGAGCCAAAGCTATATATTGTAGTGCTGAGAGACGGGAGTCTGAGGCGATGTCCTGAAGTCGAAGGTAACTCCTTTAATATTCATCAGCACAACTACAAGATACAATACATTACTAGAAGTTTCTACTATGACATCATCACTAACGTTCCAGAATGTCTACTATGACATCATCACGAACGGTCCAGAATGATTGGGCAAAACTAAGGTTCTAGAATGTTCTGCCATACTATGACATCATCACCAACGTTCCAAAATGGCTACTATGACATCATCACGAACGTTCCAGAATGATCGGGCAGAACTAAGGTTCTAGAATGTTCTGCCATGACATCATCACAAACGTTCCAGACTGTTCGGGCGGCACTAATGTTCTAGAATGTTCCTAACATGGGTGAATTATGTACCATTACAATCACTACAATATTTAGGTTATGGTATATTATATATGAATGTGTATGTTTATTTTTATATCCTTACATTGAAACAGCATTAGGAATGTTGATTGGATTTAGATAAAGTCATTGAACCGTCTTATTTGTCATAATAGAACATTCTAGAACATTTGTGATGTCACAGTAGGATGTCATAATAGACCATTCTAGAACATTGGTGAAGTTTCATAGCCAAACGTTCTAGAACATTGGTGATGTCATCGTATGATGTCATGACCGAACCTTCTAGAACGTTTGTGTATCTATATATATTCAGCAATTCTCACTGCCAGGTCAGTGTGCATCTTGAAACAGTGCTGAGCAGTACTGAACCGATAGACTAAACAGCATAGATTTTCGGCTTTCCAGTGTGGAAGAATCTTCATGTGTCGAGTCGGCGGTGATTTGGAGACTGGGAAAAACAGTTTTCTTACCTTGTAGTAGTAACGTGAATATTTAGGAAAATAGCTTTGGGACCACTTCTGTAAAAAAAGACTTCACTGTGGAAGAGAAATAAACCATTTGGATATCTTTGTTTTACACTGGAGCGGCTGTGGACATTATTTGTCTTTATCAACGAACGTACTACTCACGAGTAAGCAACTTTAACCAGTAGAGTGGAACGTCGGCCCTCATAACTAGTGATCAAACAGTGACTTCAACCAGCTGCTGACTGAATCTAAGTAAGTTTATAACAAAAGTTAAAGTAAACTTCAGGGAGCTTTCCAGAGGAGGGAGTGTTACTGAGAGACAAAATGGCTTCGTCTCATTGTGAAGAGGATCTGTCTTGTCCCGTGTGCCGTGACATCTACACAGATCCTGTCATCTTGTTGTGTAGCCACAGCTTCTGTAAAGCCTGTCTGCAACAATACTGGAGAGACAGAGAAGACAAGGACTGTCCACTTTGTAGGGAAGTCTCTTCAATGTTAGATCCTCCTCGTAACTTGGCGTTGAAGAACCTGTGTGAGGCCTTCAGGGAGAGAAGCCAGGGAGCTCCAGCAGGTTCTGAGGTGCTCTGCAGTCTGCACAGACTCCAGCTCATCTGTGTGGTGTGTCCGTCCTCCAGAAAACGCAAGAGACACAACTGCTGCCACATAGAGGAAGCTTCGGAGGATCACAAGGTATGGCAAAATCATTATTATATTAATTTATTCAATCTTTAATTATACTCAATAAATACACAGAGTAAACATTGTTGTCACATTGTTAATGAATACAGAAACATTAGACAATCAGAACAATTAGATGGGATTAGATTTAGACACTGATGTTGGAGTTGATTTATTTTTGTCCAGTGTGGGAGTCAATGTCAGCATGGGAGTCAATGTCAGTGTGGGAGTCAATGTCAGCGTGGGAGTCCATGTCAGTGTGGGCGTCAATGTCAGCGTGGGATTCAATGTCAGTGTGGGAGTCCATGTCAGTGTGGGAGTCAATGTCAGTGTGGGAGTCAATGTCAGTGTGGGAGTCCATGTCAGTGTGGGAGTCAATGTCAGTGTGGGAGTCCATGTCAGTGTGGGAGTCCATGTCAGTGTGGGAGTCAATGTCAGTGTGGGAGTCAATGTCAGTGTGGGAGTCAATGTCAGTGTGGGAGTCCATGTCAGTGTGGGAGTCAATGTCAGTGTGGGAGTCCATGTCAGTGTGGGAGTCAATGTCAGTGTGGGAGTCAATGTCAGTGTGGGAGTCAATGTCAGTGTGGGAGTCCATGTCAGTCAGACTTTTAATTCCGAATTATAACTTCGGAATCAAATCATTCGGATGTAAAAAAAAATCATGCAAGTTTACATGTCAAATCTTAATTCCGACAAGGTGTTTACATGAAAGTCACTGTCTAATCGGGAGTTTTCGAGTCATCGTAAGGTTTGGGGCTGGGAAGGCTTCTGATTGGGTAAACGTAAACAGGATGTTAACGTCATTACGTTTACCAGAAGTAAACAAACAGCTGCGACCGGTATTCTCAGCTACTGTGCTAGCGTACCAAACAACATTAACCAGACTCTCGGTGTGTCTATTCTGCTAACGTTAAAGGCCTCTAAATGCTACAGCAACTTCAAAGCAACTGCACCACAACATCGACAAAGCAAAGGTGTTGCAGGCCTTTATGCTTCTGCAACATCGACGCACAGCCTATGTAACATTGTACCCCGTATGTAGCAACCCATTGATAACAAGCAGACAAATAAGCATAATTTTTACTTCCGGGCGGGGGGTTTCAAAATAAAAGAGCGACGTCTAAAAGCACCGTAAATACGTTTATTTACAATATCTAACGTTACACGAACCTAAACTAATCTAAAGTTAGTTTAGGTTCGTGTTAACGTTAGATAATGTACAAAATAAACCTATTTACGGTGCTTTTAGACGTCGCTCTTTTATTTTGAAATCCCCCGACGGAAGTATTATAGTGTCTGTTGCTAGCAGCTTAACTTTTGCCGGCCGGTTCTGTGCTTTTTCTAGCTAACGTATCATCATTAGTTTCCAAAGGAGAGGAGAGAAAGACCGCGGCTCACATGCAGCTCAAACTACCTGTTGGAATAAATTAATTGATTGATGTTTAACTTGTCCCTGTGTGTGTCCAGTCATTTCGACTAGCAAACGTTGTATCTAACGTTACCTCAGGATACCATTGTATTTAGTTGGTTAGCTATGTAGCTATTTTGTGGATAGCATTTTGTATAGCATCAATACTAGCTGGCTGGCTACAGCTTTATTTACTAAATTATGGAGGCTTTTTAATCATCAAGGTAAGAGAGGATTTGTCATGATCAACTGAAGGCGTATGCTATGGAACAATATGTGCCCCTGTTCGCGATCATCTATGTGTACTGTAGCCTATGCGCGATCATGCGCAGAAAGACCGGGGGGAACTAATTCCGAAAAAGCGTTTACATGGACAGAAAAAGCTTTAATTCGGAATGATAAACGGAATAAACCGGCCACTTACATCGGAATGGATTTTATTTCGGAATGGCCATTTTCATTCGGAATTAAGTATTTTCAGATGTTTACATGATAACTTTAAATAGGATTTAACGTTAATTCCGAATGAAAGGGGGAATAAACTGTCCATGTAAACGCAGCGAGTGTAGGAGTCAATGTCAGTGTGGGAGTCCATGTCAGTGTGGGAGTCAATGTCAGTGTGGGAGTCAATGTCAGTGTGGGAGTCAATGTCAGTGTGGGAGTCAATGTCAGTGTGGGAGTCAATGTCATTGTGGGAGTCCATGTCAGTGTGGGAGTCAATGTCAGTGTGGGAGTCCATGGTTCCCTCGTACCTAAGTGTGCTTCTGTGCACAAAGCAATATAAGTATGCCCTTCGTTCTCAAGCTGTTCTAACACTGGAAGTTCCCCATATGAGAACTGAATTGGGAAAAAGGGCTTTTAAATATGCTGCTCCTTCATCTTGGAACAAGATACAGGAGGACCTAAAATTACCAGGACTGGTCACCCTCGGAGAATTCAAAGCCATTTTAAAATCCTACGAACTCAGTTCCCTTGGTCAGTGCAACTGTGTTTGATCATTTGCCTGTTTGATAACTTGCCTGAAATTGGAGCTTGATGTAAATGTTTTATCTGTATTTTATTGTGATGTTCTTTTTTATGTTGAAACTTTCTGCTGCCTTGCTTGGCCAGATCGCTCTTGAAAAAGAGATTTTAATCTCAATGATGCTTATCTGGTTAAATAAAGGATTTGATTGATTGATTGATGTCAGTGTGGGAGTCAATGTCAGTGTGGGAGTCCATGTCAGTGTGGGAGTCAATGTCAGTGTGGGAGTCAATGTCAGTGTGGGAGTCCATGTCAGTGTGGGAGTCAATGTCAGTGTGGGAGTCAATGTCAGTGTGGGAGTCAATGTCAGTGTGGGAGTCAATGTCAGTGTGGGGGTCCATGTCAGTGTGGGAGTCAATGTCAGTGTGGGAGTCAATGTCAGTGTGGGAGTCAATGTCAGTGTGGGAGTCCATGTCAGTGTGGGAGTCCTGGGTGGCCTGGGTGGCAAACGTACTCCAGTCTGTGAGTTGAAACCGGTGCTGCAGCACAGAGTCCTCAGACTTGCATCTTTCAAGTGAAATGCATCATGAATGAATGAATGAATGAATGAATGAATGAATGAATGAATGAATGAATGAATGAATGAATGAATGAATGAATGAATGAATTCCATTGCAGAAGCAGCTCCAGGCTCCACTGAAGACCTTACGTGACAAGCTACAGGCCTTTAAAGAAATCAAACGAACATGCGTCCGCACAGCAGAACACGTAAAGGTACAAATATTCTGTATTAATGATAAATGATTTACTGTAAGGTTTCAGCTGCACTCAACCTGCACACAGTAAAAATAAGTGCCCTATTGTACATTTGTAGTCCATTGTGGGAGAGACATGATTTTTAACCCCCCTACTGTATATTTCAGTTAGTTAGATAGTAAATTATAACACTACCTTATGCATACTGCACCTTATGTGACACTGTGAATGCTGTATAGTGAAACTGAACGATGGTCTGTGTGATTGACATGAAATGCAACAGCATTGCTTGGTCTCTGTGAAATATCTGTCTATGACCTCGTTGTATTTAAAAGCCTCTAGGCTGTTTTTTTTTTTTTTTTATCAAATTTTTTATTATTATTCACATGAAACAAGACAACACATTAACCACAATCACAATACATAGAACTTCACAAGAAAATAACAAAAACAATAATAATAATACAGACTAACAATTATACAGACAAGAGAAAAGAAAACAGAGTTCAACCTTCTAAATTTAATTCCAAGGGTACTATCTAATAAATGGTCTTTCCCAGTGTTCAGCCCCGATTCCCGGCCGTGTGACCCTATATTAATAAAACGTACATCTCCAATCCACCACAAGGACCATTTTTTGAGAACACGACCCGAAAACAGAGCAATGAACCTTCATGAAAAAACAAAAACCTGTAGAGGTGTTCCATAGACTCACAGAGACCGTGTAAAAGTGGCCAAACAGTGAAGAAATAGCTAATAAGCTGCCCCCCCATAATATCCCCAGCTAAACTCAAGATGACAAGACAAAAGACAAGACAGACAAAAACATTTCCTCCTCCCCTTCCCAAGAGACCGCCGGACTCACCCGAACACGCACCTCAACCCCGCTCAGCCGCACACTGCGGTCTTTACCTTCTCAGCTGCTGCGAACCACAGGTCAATTCCAGCCTGCCCTACCCCAATCACCCGGGCTGTGGATATCTCAAGATAAATCACATCCAATAGAGTTAGGGACCAGTTAATCATTGTAAGCTTCTCAGGCTCCTTCCATCTCATTGCTATCAGCTTCTTCGCTGCCGTGACGCCCGCTAGGACAACCCTTTTCAGTTGTACGGAAGCGGGTAGTGTCGTTATATCGTTCAGGAGTAGCGTAACAGCTGTGAATGGGATAGTTAAGCCACACAGATCTGAAAGTTTGTCCGTTATTGACCTCCAGAAGCGGGCCACTGGTGGGCAATCCCAATACATATGCATATAAGTGCCCGTGGCCTTCTGAGAGCACAAAGTGCACCGAGAGTCGGTTATCAGTCCCATAGCATATAGCTTCCTAGGTGTAAGATAGGTCCTATGAATATAATTAAAATTAATTTGCTGGTGATTGGGGTTGCGGGAAGATAATGCCACATTTGCCCAAACATCATCCCAGTCAAACTCGGGGTCCAACTCCGGGATATCCACACGCCAGATTGTATCCAATGATACATTTTTATACGTGGATTGAATTAAGAGCGTATAAAAGTCGGAGACAAACCCTCTGAATGTCGTCCTGTCCACTATGAGCCTGAGGAAGGGGTGTGGGTGCAAGGCTTGAGCCCACGGTACGCCATGCGCCCTCAGTGCTGACCTTAGTTGAAGGTAAAGAAAGAAGGACTCGCCGGGAAGATCATAAAATTCTCTTAAGTCCTGAAACGCACGGAGGCCGTTCTTATCATAAATATCCTCCAGAGTATGCACTCCCCTCCTTTGCCATTGAGGAATATTAACCGGCTTGTGTCCAACAAGTAATTGCTGGTTATTAAAAATTGGAGAGTCCAGGTGCCAAGGGCATTTAACCCCACACGACCTCTGTACATTACGCCACGTTTGGATCACGTGAGTTATGATCGGTCCATACCTCAGCCGGCATTTCGAAATAGAGACAGTGGAGTACACTACATCCTGCAATCTTAGCGGAGATACCGCCGCCGCTTCTAAGGAGCGCCACGATACAGCCTCTACAGGGTCTAGCCAGCACATCAGAGGTCTCAGTGAAAAGGACCAGAAATAAAGTTTAAAATCAGGGATTGCGAGGCCCCCATCTTGTTTTCTACGTTGAGTAGTAGCCCTTTTGATTCTCTGGCGTTTGTTATTCCAGATAAACTTAGATACCATCGATTGTACCTTGCGCCAGTGGTCTATTGGAGGGGGCAGGGGGAGCATTGAGCTAATAAAATTTATCCTAGGCAGGATGTTCATTTTGATTATGGAAGCCCGGGCTTGTAAGGAGTTAGGAAAAGACGACCACCTGTCTAGATCCTGGCGTATTTTATCATAAGTACCCGTGAAGTTGTACTTAGTAGTTTGGTTCAGCGTGGGGAATATCTCTATGCCCAAGTATTTAAAATGTTCTACTATGGGGATATCAGCTGGTAGTCGTACCGCCTTGGCCAGTTCATTAAGAGGTAGGCAGGCTGATTTGTTCCAGTTAATCTTAAAACCTGACAATTTACCAAAGTCGTCGATTATCCTCAATAATTTTGTGGCCGACCGGGAGGGGTCGTCCATGAAAATCAGCAGGTCATCCGCATAGAGAGCAATTTTGTGTGGAGTATTGTTGACCATTATGGGGACGATGTCCTCCGATTGCCTAATAAATTGGGCCAAAGGTTCGAGGGAAAGCGCGAACAGTCCCGGGCTCAGAGGGCAACCCTGTCTAGAAGATCTGGAGACTGGAAAGAGTGTGGAACAGTTTTTGCCTGTCAGTATCATCGCAGACAGCGAGGCATACAGGACTTTAATCATATGAATAAAACTCTTTCCAAGACCCATGACCTCAAGTACCTTCCACAGGTATGACCACTCAAGTCTGTCAAACGCCTTCATGGCATCCAAAGACAGAACTGTGGATGGAGTTGTATTGTCTTTACTGTTATCGATTACATGCAACAGCCTCCTAAGATTATCTGCAGCCAGACGCCCCGGGATAAAACCAGTTTGATCGCAGTGTACCAATACAGACATAAATCTCTGCAGGTGACGGGCCAGCACCTTGGCAAACACCTTTAAATCGGCCCCGAGAAGACTCAAGGGTCTATAGCTACCACAATCATTGGGATCTTTGTCCTTCTTGAGAAGTAAAGAAATCAACGCCATATTGACATCTCTTGAGAACTCCCCTTGTTCGATAGCGTAATTGATCATATCGAGCATCAATGGACCCAGTTGGTCCCAGAAAGCTAAATACACTTCGGGTGGAATACCATCCCAGCCTGGTGCCTTACCCCTCTGCATTTCAACAATCGTCTCCCTCAATTCTACGAGAGTAATCGGTCTCCCCAGTTCCTTGGCCTCTTCCTCAGAAATGTGGGGTATCTCAAGCCCGCCAATGAACGATTCAAATTTAGAGTCATCAAGATTACCCTCTGAGCTATATAACTGTGAGTAAAACTCTTTAAAAGTGTCATTGATCTTTTTCGAATCAGTAGTGACTGCACCCTGGCTCGTCCTAATCGAGGGGATATCCGAGAAATGATCATTTGAGCGTATTTTCATTGCCAATAGATGGCTAGGTCTGGAGCCGTGAAAATAGTAATTTTGTCTTGTCCTATGTATCAAGAACTCAGACTGTTGTTTAAGTATGGAGTTTATTTCTTTTTTGACTATCTTACGTTGTGTGTTTAGTCATTCATTATAGTTAGTTTGCAAGGATGCGTATAGGTCCGCATATAATGATTCCAGTCCTTCTAGCTTTTTTGACCGGGATTTTCGCAAATTGGAGGCAAATAGTGTGACATGACCCCTGATGAATCCTTTCAATGCGTTCCACAGGACCCTAGGGTCTTCTACTGTGCCAACGTTGATCTGCAAAAATTCAGCTAGTTTACTCCTGAACTCAGAACAGAAGTCATCGTTCTTTAGCAAGGTCGAATTAAAACGCCATCTGGGAGCTCTTGCGGAGAGCCTGCCAAAGGTTGCCGTAAGGAAAATCCCCTTGTGGTCTGAGAGAGCCAAGGGAACCAATGAGACATCGAAACTATCAAACATATTAGGGGACGCGAATGCATAGTCAATTCGAGAGAAGCTTTTGTGTCTGGCTGACAGGTGAGAGTAATCTTTGAGGGTGGGGTTGCATAAGCGCCAAAGGTCTGTGAGCCCTGTGTCTTTGGCCCACATCCTAAGGGCCTTAGAGGCCCGTTTTTGGTCGCTCGTTTCAGAGGGCCCGGACCTATCCATCTCCGCATCCCAGCACGCATTAAAATCGCCACCCACAATGAGAGCGTATCCATTAAGTTCCAACATATTCTTCGTGATTGTATTATAGAACGCTGAATCAAATGTGTAAGGAGCATACAATGCTATTATAGCCATCTTCCTATGCAAGAATTCAACTTTTGCTATAGTAATCCTTCCCTCCGTGTCCGACCATACATCCAAGATTTTGATATCAAGGTTACGTCTTGTAACTATGGCTACTCCTTTCGTCTTATCATCGGCTGAGGATGAGGAGATAACGTGATATTGCCGATTTGCCAGTCTTGACACGTCACCTACCAATAAATGCGTCTCACTAAGGAGAGCAAGGTCAATATTTCTCCTCTTCAATAGCCAAAGGACACTGGCACGCTTGTGTGGGGCGTTAAGCCCTCCTGCGTTCCAAATTAAAATATTCAATTTAGCCATGGTCGAGCTTGTATAAATGCGTAGAGAACATACCAGTGCAGCCAGGCTGAGTACAGAGGTGCTGATCCCGGCGGGCCCGGACGGTCAATCCCAGGAGTTCAGAGGAGGAACAATTACACACAACAGTACATAAAACACATAAAAATACCACCCCAGCTACAACCCCCCCTCCTTCTACTCTAAACCCTAACCCACCCGTCCTATTATAAGGCCCCCTATACCCACTCTCCAATCCCCATCCTATGCCCCATCCACTGAGGATGGTCATCTTCCTATCACTTCCCACTAGAGACATGGATCAATAAGACTCTCCCCACTCCAACCCCCCTCTAGATAAACCCCTGAGTAAACCCCCACTAGTCCAATAACACAAATAATAATAAAATAAAATTCAATAAAGATATCGGTCGAAACCCACCTGAGCCCTGGCCCCAACATGAGACAACCATAATGGTAAAAATAGCCATTATTAAATAATAACTCCACATCAAACCTGCAGCCATCTATTTCCGAATCTGCCCTTCAACGTCGCATTGTTATAGCCCAAAAGGGTATAGGAAAATTCAAAACAAAATTAAAGCATCCCAGCCGATAGTCTAAGGCAGGATCGGGTCACAGGTTAATTGTGCAAAATTGTGTGAACAATGTCAATTAAACAATGACAAAAAAAAGGAAGGGAAAAAAGGGGTTATGGTCAAAGTGCACCCCTTTAGCTGTCCCTCTGATCAGGCACAACGGCTGAAATGACATAACCTATGTAAGAATAGAATTAAACACATTCATTAATTAATCCGGGGATGGTAATAGGCAACACCTGACACCACCTGTTATCAAACATTGTTTCAATAAAGATATCGGTCGGAGCAGTTAGTCCAAGGTAGGATCGAATCACAGTTAAATTGCTCATTCAAATGCCATTAAAACAGCGACAATAATTATTATATAATTACTCAGCATCAACCCTGTAACCATCTACCCTGGAGTCTGCATATTAACAACTGCCAGAAGACGTTTTTAGGCGTCCTTCCCCGCCATGCTCAAGGTGCCGAAGACGCTGTAACTCGTCTTTGATATCAATATTTAAAAAATCTGTGATCGGATTCATATTTCCCATCCGCTGGCCTGAGACCCACCAAAAAGCCCCACCGAACCCTCCAGCGGTTCAAGAGCGCCATCTGGTGGCCGATCGGCGCAATCGCCCAACAGGAAGCCACTTGGACGATGTGCTATTCACCCACACCACTTCCGGGCACTCGGTACATGTCCCGGGACTCGAGCTCGTCACAACACACAGCGATCCGTTGCCAATAACTCGATAAACAACATGATTTGGACGTATATACCATTATACAACCTGAAAATGGTTCATCTGGATAAACATCCCATAATCGAAAACGGTCTACACCACGCTGATCGTCCAACGGCGCGAGGAAGATACGGTAAGATTCAGCGTTATTTTTTAACGTGTTCGATATAAACTGCTCTGATGAACATGTGACCCACACTAGATGAATGATATAACGCTGCCCACGGAATTATAAACGATCCCCCGCCCATCCGGTCAACATCAGATGATACGTAGAAACTTCTAGAAGTACGTCCAATTGAATTTTTTTATATCGTGCCGATTGCCATCAAACTGTATTTCATCATCAATATAATGCATTTGGGGCTATAGATCACGTTCTGGAGAAAGCTGCAGAAAGAGATGAAAACATACTTATACATTAGACCATATTTTACTATGAATATGTGAATGAAAAAGTTTAACGTTGCTACACAATGAACAATACATATAGGACTTTGAATGGGCCCTAATAATGGCAATCTAGCAATAGGATTTAAAAGGTTATAGCCCTGCAAAGAAGGGGAACTTATCCATAGACAAATAGAGCTGGCAACAGATGGTATATCATGAATTTAACCTCCGGCAGCCAAAGTGTTAATGTCGCAACGTTATAGCATAAATGGATCACGGAAAATTCAAAACAAAATTAAGGCAAAACAGCAGTTAGTCCAAGGTAGAATCGGATCACATTTAAATCGCGCATACAGATGACATAAAAACAGCGACAATAAGAAAGAAAAAAGAAAGGAAAAGAGGGACATGGCTAAAGTGCAAGCCATATAACCATATAGCCATGAAGTGCAAGCCATACCCGACCCAACCTGTTATCATATATTGTATATGCATATTCAACCGACCTTGGCTTCTACTATGGATCCCAGAGCTCAAAACAACCTGGATATAAAAATAAAAGCATACCAGAAGTTAGTTAGGGATTCGATCACTCTTGAATTGTGCAAACCAATGTCCCTTTGAACAGCAACAGCGACCAAAATACGTAACCATTAACGGGACTCGAATGTCTCAGCGCAGACTATAGACGAAGCCCGCTGGCTAGCCCGAGGCTAGCGCGTAAGCTAGTGATGAATCCGGATAGCACGTTAGCCTATTATGTACATTGTTCAGCTAGCTCGTTAGCTTCCAAAGAGGCGATACACAAGTACGACCATGAGGTCAGCTTTAGCAAGTAACAGAAGTCATTGGGAAGCCCCGCTAGTTGGATGGGCATTGGGCAGTTAGCATGTCTGGGCATAGCCGGCCTAATCAATGTGTATAGGCCCAAACCGCCAAGTCACTCACCCGCCATAGATATCAAGCAACAGACTCGGGTATCTCCGCGAGATATTCCTTCGCTTTAGCCAACGACCAAAACAAACGCTGACCACCGACCTTCTCCAACACAGATAATTTCGCGGGAGCGAATAACGTGGGCCTCAGGCCTAGTTTCCATAGCTTAGTCAGGACCACCTTGTATTCACCTCTCTGTGCCTGAACCTCCGGTGTAAAGTCCTCGAAAATGGCCACTTTGTGATCGCCAAGCCTCAGATTACCCCTTCTGGTACGAGCTGACCGCATGATGAGTTCTCTCTGCTGGAGTCTGTTCAGCTTGACTATGATGGGCCTCGGCTCTTTGTTCACGCCGGGAGAAAACCTGCCCGCTCTGTAGGCCGATTCACAGACAGGAGGCGAAGGGAGGACGTCCGTCCCTAGTATTTTCTGCAGCAGTTCGGGCACGGTCTCAGAGAGACGGCCTTCACCGCTGGTCTCCGGTACTCCAACAATCCTGACGTTGTGGCGTCTATCCCGGGACTGCATCTCCTCCATTGCCGACTGTAGTTTGTTGACTTCAGCCTGCCTAGCCAGCAGGGCGGATTCGAGACCCGCCATCTTCTCGCACTGTAATGATACCTCCGTCGTTAGCATGGCTAGTTCGTTAGCATTAGCCGAGGAGACAGCGTGTATCGTCTCCATCCTGTCTGTCAGCGGTACTACCGCCAGCCGTATTTCTTCTGATATCTCACGACGGAGGCTGACACAAAAATCCGCCAACACTTTCTTCTGTGCTTCAGCGATGCGTGTCTCAGAGTCTGCGTGTAGCTTGGTCATGACCAAGAGCACAGCTTCGCTTAACTCCCCGACAACGGGCGACGGTGTGGCCAGGCCGGGTGGTGATGGTCTGCTGGTTGTGGCGCATGGTTTCATGGCTCTGGTTTCCACCCCCGTCATCGTAGAAAGTCGAAAAAAGTCGATGAATGTATACTAAACACGACGACCTAGCAAACAGATAAAAAACAAATAAAAATAAAATAAAGACTAATGGGGAGAAACGTATATTCAGCACGGTAGAAGGGAGCTCATGTGAAACACGTCTACTCCATGATCGCTCAGCTCCGCCCCCCCTCTAGGCTGTTGTTTTATACATTGTAGATAATAAATAGCACAATCTCTCTTTCTCTGTCTCTCTCTCTCTCTCGTTCAGAGACTCATGCGGCGTTATGACTTGTCATAAGTGAATTGTATATAGAAACAACTCACCAAAGAGGGCGGCTACGTGGCGTAGTGGGCAAGGCGCTCGCCACGAATGACGGAGACGCTGGGCTTGCCTGTTCGAGCCCAGCGCTCCACATTGCTTTCAGTTTAGCTGGCCGTCCGTACTAATACACATTGGCCGTATTAGGGGGAGGGAAACTGACGGGTGGGGATCGGGCGTTGTGGACAGCGACTCCTACAGGTCGGTTGGTGCGCCTGCGCAGTAGAATCAGGAAGTGTCGGGGGCAGCGTGAGCCTCCCACGCGTTACTCCTCGCCACTGAGAGATCGAGCTGCGCAGGTGAAAAGATGCGACTGCTGTTACCTCAAGTACCGGAGGGGACTTGTGCTATGTATGACTTAGTCCACATTGCAGCCGGCTTGTGGGAGGCAAGAAACAGCGTTCGTGACAGGGGAGGGTTGAATTGGATGATACGAAATTGGGATGGGAGAAAATATAGAAAATGGGAGAAAAAGTGGATAAAAAAAAAGAAACAACTCACCAAAATTTACTTGCACAACTGATTTTTTTTTTTAAATCTACAACCTTACAGCCACTGACCACGCCCCACAAATGTGTCCCCTCCACCATTGAAAACAAAATTATGCCCTTGTCCCCCCCCCCCCCCCCCCCCCATCCCCCATGCTGCTATGATGCCTGAATTTCCCCAAGGGGATCAATAAAAGAATATCTTATCTTATCTTATAATCTCCAGGTCCAGGCCCTTCACACAGAGAAGCAGATTGAGGAGGAGTTTAAGAAGCTTCTCCAGTTTCTCCACGAGGAAAAGGAGGCCAGGGTAGCTGCACTGAAGGAGGAAGAGGAGCAGAAGAGCCAGACGATGAAGGAGAAGATTGAGGAGCTGGACAGAGAGATGTCAACCCTTTCAGACACAATCAGAGCCATAGAGCAGGAGCTGAACGCTGAACACGTCTCCTTCCTGCAGGTCAGGACTGGTCTCTCTTCAGTTCATAGGGAATGATGCTG
Source organism: Notolepis coatsorum (assembly GCF_963971535.1). Classification (NCBI taxonomy): domain Eukaryota; kingdom Metazoa; phylum Chordata; class Actinopteri; order Aulopiformes; family Paralepididae; genus Notolepis; species Notolepis coatsorum. Next base: position 7,680,782 of record NC_140181.1, on the reverse strand, counting down.
AGGATGTTTAGTACACTGTAAAAACTGGGATTGGGGTTCATTCATATTTATTAAATAAGTATTAGTAACCTATACATAATAAAAAAGACTATGTGCTGTTTGAAATAGAATTGAGCTGAATTCAATGCATTTGAACTAGGGCTGGGCGATATGACGATATTATATAAATATCGGGTACAGTTCATTAACGATACACTTTTTTTAACGTATTGTGGATATCGTGATGTTTTGCCCAAGAGGATTGTGTCGCGTCAATCTGGTCCACACCCGTTCAAACTTTTGAACAACGCCGCCCCCACACACACACTACTGCATC
>NC_140181.1:7675466-7677966 GCF_963971535.1 Notolepis coatsorum | reverse complement strand
TCGCTCTCTCTCTCTCTTTTGCTATCTCCCTGTCTGTCTCTCTCTCTCATTCTCTCATTTGCTCTCTCTCTTTTGCTCTCTGTCTGTCTCTCTCTCTCACCCTCTCTCTGTCTGTCTCTCTCTCTTTTGCTCTCTCTCTGTCTCTCTCTATCTCTGTCTCTCTCTCTCTGTATGTATGTATGTATGTATGTATGTATGTATGTATGTATGTATGTATGTATGTATGTGTATTTATTGATTGAGTGGAAATTATTGTATTAGAAACATGATGGAGAAGAGATGGAATACAGTTATTTTTATGGAAATCAATATCTCTCTCTTCTCTGCGGCTCTGAAGCTAAGCCCACAGCAGGACTGACTCTTGAATGTTCTTCCAGAGCTCAGTGCAACCTGCCTCGTCCACAGCTGGTCTCAGGAGCGCTGATAGACGAGGCCAAACACCTGGGCAACCTGACCTTCAGAGTCTGGGAGAAGATGAAGGAGAGGGTCAAGTTCACTCCTGTCACTCTGGACCCAAACACTGCACCACCCTGCCTCTCTATATCTGATGATCTGACCAGTGTGAGACGCACAGCCACACAGCAGCAGCTCCCTGACAACCCAGAGAGGAACATTAAGTATAGCATTGTTCTGGGTTCTGAGAGCTTCAGCTCAGGACAACACAGCTGGGAGGTGGAGGTGGGAGACTATCCTCACTGGGATATAGGTGTAGCTAAAGAGTCATTTGACAACAAGAGTAAGGGGCTAAAGATATCACCACAACATGGTATCTGGGCTCTACATTATAGGAGTGGTAAGTACACTAATGGTCTGGGTCAGATCCTCAAAGTGAAGAGGAGCCCCCAGAGGATCAGAGTACAGCTGGACTATAACAGGGGGAAGCTGACCTTCTACGACCCTGAAGACATGACTCACATCTGCACTCATCAACACACCTTCACTGAGAAACTCTACCCATACTTCAGTATAGGACCGGCTGGTGATGCCAAACACCCTGATATAAACATCTGCCCATCAGAGGTGTCTCTCACTGTGATAATGATATAGTCATGACAGTGAGGTGTGTGTGTGTGTGTGTGTGTGTGTGTGTGTGTGTGTGTGTGTGTGTGTGTGTGTGTGTGTGTGTGTGTGTGTGTGTGTGTGTGTGTGTGTGTCTATATGTATGTGTGTGTGTGTGTGTGTGTGTGTGTGTGTGTGTGTGTGTGTGTGTGTGTGTGTGTGTGTGTGTGTGTGTGTGTGTGTGTGTGTGTGTGTTTCCCTCCGGTGTGGAGCAGAGGACACTGCAGACAAAACAACCTCTGCTCCTCTTTGTTTGGTTCCATCCATCACAGTATCATCATCATCATCATCATCATCATCATCATCATCATCATCATCATCACCCTGAACCACTGACGCCACAAAGACAGCCCTCTTACCAGCGGCCAGATCGACACACGGGCGCAATGCCATCGTCCCATTCATAAAATATATAATCCTATATTCATAAATATTAGTGGTGTAACGGTACACAGAAGCCACGGTTCGGTACGTACCTCGGTTTTTGGGTCACGAGTTCGGTACAACAGGGAAACGAATATTTATAAAAATTATTGTATATTTATAATAATTATTATTATTATTAAATATTATTATATTGATTAAGTTATACTTAGTTCCACCTAGGCTTGCCGCGGTAGTCAGTGATACCGGTGTCATTCTGTGTTCAGGCCTCCACTGAGTAAATTAATTGCCTTAGCGCCCCCCCCCCCCACCCCCCCCCCCCCACGGTGTACGCTTGTTAAGTTTCAGTTTCATTTCTAGAGAGGAGGAGAGAGAGGAGAGGGAGGAGAGAGAGGAGAGGGAGGAGAGAGGGGGGAGAGGGAGGGGGGGGGATGGGAGAGGGAGGAGAGGGAGGAGAGGGGAGAGAGAGGAGAGGGGGGAGAGAGAAGGGAGAGAGGGGGAGAGGAGGAGAGAGAGGAGAGGCTGGAGAGGGAGGAGAGAGAGGAGATGGGGGAGAGAGAGGAGAGGGGGGAGAGATAGGAGAGGGAGGAGAGAGAGGAGAGGGGGGAGAGAGAGGAGAGGGAGGAGAGAGAGGAGAGGGAGGAGAGAGGAGGGGAGAGGAGGAGGAGAGAAAGGAGAGGGGGGAGAGGGAGGAGAGAGAGGAGAGGAGAGGGAGGAGAGGGGAGAGGGAGGAGGGGAGAGGGAGGAGAGGGAGGACAGAGGAGAGAGGGAGGAGAGGGAGGAGAGATAGAAGAGATGAGAGAGGAAAAGGGGTGGAGAGGGAGGGGAGAGAGGAGAAGAAGGAGAACGAAGAGAGAGAGGGGAGGGAAGAGAGGGGGAGAGAGGAAAGAGGAGAAGGAGGAGAAAGAAGAGAGAGAGGAGGGGAGAGGGGGAGAGGAGAGAGAGGAGAAGGAGGAGAAAGAAAGAGAGAGAGGAGGGGAGAGGGGGAGAGGAGAGAGAGGAGAGGGGAGAGAGAGAAGGAGGAGAAAAGAAGAGAGAGAGGAGGGGAGAGGGGGAG
>NC_140181.1:7655171-7675266 GCF_963971535.1 Notolepis coatsorum | reverse complement strand
GCTCCATCTCTCACTCACTCCCCCCCCCCCTCTCTCTCCATCCTCTCCATGTTGCCCGTGACTTTCCATCCTGTCAGCGTTTATAGTACAGTATGTGCGTGTCATTGAGCGCGTGTGTGTGCGTGTGTGTGTGTGTGCGTGCGCGTGTCCGTTATGAACTTCTGACACTGCGGGAAAAGGGGATGTGAGAGAGACCTTCACCGAGGAGCTCCCCATTAGCCACCAGACCCTCCAGCATAGCCTCATAGCTGCAGCACTTTGCACCTACCTACCTACTGCAGTGCAGTGCGGGACACACACACACACCCACACACACCCGCCCCCTCCACCCCACCTACCCAACTTCCTCCAATGTACAGTTTCTTCGTCAAATGTATATACACTCTCTTTTCCGGACTCTTCTTGTATCACAAACAGTACTGTATTTGTAAATCTGGTATGTCATAAATGTCTAGATGTAGCAGTACTGTCTATCTGTATGTTGTGTATGTTATGATGAATTGAAAATGGGGGACCCTGATGTAAACAAGACGAAAGTCTTTCTCTGGTCTGCATCCCCTTATTAACAATTGTGTGTATTGAGCCGTACTGTATTGTACCCATTCTGCAAGCTGCTAATAAAATGTTCAATCAATCAACCGATCAATCAATCACACACAAGCGGGCTCAGTATAAGAGAGTGAGATTAGCGACGAAGGGAAAAGTAAAATGAGAGGGAGGGGGGGGAGGGGGAGGGGGGCGGGTGACTAGATCGTTGCTAGCATGAGAAGAACCCTGATGTGAGGTTCTCCATGTAATGTAGAACTTAATGGACGGATGGATCGGCCCGTACATAGTGAGCTACGCGACAGCCGGGCAGATCGCCCCCCAGAGCAGACACACCCGCCCTGGGGGGCGAAGGAGAGACGGAGAGAGGGAGCTAGATAGGACGTTTTGGCGCGAGACGAAACACGCCTTATAAGGTCTACCGCTGCTTGTACACCAGGGATGTATATATACACATATTCACTGCCACACGACAGCTGGTTAACCCTTTCACTGTGACAATACAGAAGGTTAGCCCTTTACTATCACACAACCGACGGCGATGCTCCATCGTTAGCATCATTATGCGGATGCTAACGATGGAGCATCGCCGTCGGTTGTGTGATAGTAAAGGGTTAACCTTCTGTCGTGTCAGATACAGTACTGAATTCTGCCATCCGGACACATGCAATTTGAAATATGATTATAGAATATAGTAGAATATCAGGGCTAAAATGGTTATGCGATTTAAAATGCGATTAATTCGTTTAATTAATTACAAATCCTGTAATTAATTAGATACATCTTTTTAATCGCCCGACAGCACTACTTTGGACATGTTGTCATTAACCCTTTCACTGCCACACGAGTCAAAAACCTTCCGTTTAATCATCTACCATTTATTCATTTGCTTAGATTTTTCCAGGTCTGGTCAATTTGAGCATGGTGTTATTCACAGTCGAAGATATAAAAAAAATGTATTGATATTCTCATTTGGTTCATTACAATTTACTCAAGCCTGGTAACAGACACAGTATTTCTGACACTGGGAATACATTCCCTGAGACCCATAGATGTCCCTAGAATCAGATACCAAGAACATGCAAATGGTAAAAAAAAAGTCTGTAAATGTGTATTCTACGTTATTGTGGAATGAATGAGATTAAAAAATATTTAAATTAAAAAAATAATAAAAATAATAAATCTTTATTAATTTGGAATACATTTTCATAACGCGATAATTTACTGTGTAATTAATTAATCTAATTAACGCGATAACCTGACAGCCCTAGTCCAAAGTTATTGCACAATAAGGAGCTGGGAATTAGGGGGGTGTAGTGGTTACTTCCTGGTCTATAGGGAGGTGTAGTGGTTACTTCCTGGTCTATAGGGAGGTGTAGTGGTTACTTCCTGGTCTATAGGGAGGTGTAGTGGTTACTTCCTGGTCTATAGGGAGGTGTAGTGGTTACTTCCTGGTCTATAGGGAGGTGTAGTGGTTACTTCCTGGTCTATAGGGAGGTGTAGTGGTTACTTCCTGGTCTATAGGGAGGTGTAGTGGTTACGTCATTGCCGTTTCCAGCGCGGTCCACCCTCCTTGAAATTGCCATGTATTTCCAATGGACCCATTTCTAAATCGTCTCGTTTAAAACAGATAAAGCGTGAACATTGGCACGGTGTACCTTTCTGTGTGTATTCATCCACAATCTATAGCTCAACATGGAAAAATAATCGTAAAAGTAGCTATAAATAATAACGTTTATGTTTTCCTTCACTGAGGAACTACACTGACGTCACCACAGCGTAGCCTCCCGGCTGTTTTAGGCGACAGCACACTGGTACGTGTAGTTCTTTTTTAACGACAAATTAAAAACCATATAACTAACTTAATTTCAACCAAAAATGCTTAAACAATAATGTTAGGGATAGAAGGGAACAAATTCTGTGCAAAAATGGAACGCTTGCCAATGTCCATGAGGCAGAATTATTACAATAGCCGATAATAAATGTTCCCAATGATAAATCCCTATACGGGTGGACCTCGCAGGAAACTAAAGTGACGTCAGACTACACCTCCCTATTGAGGGGGACTCCTCCCACTGGCCTGTATAGCGCCCTCTGCAGTAAAGAGCTCAGCCTGCATTTAATACCGGCCCCCTCCCTGCCCGAGTTCAAGAATGTATTCATTTACAGGGCGGCTAGGTGGTGTAGTGGGCAAGGCACTCGCCACCAGTGTGGAGACGCTAGGATTCGCGTGTTCGAATCCAGCTCTCCACATTGTTTTCAGTTTAGCTGGTCGTCCGCAGTAATACACATTGGCCGTATTACGGGGAGGGAAAACTGAAGGGTGGGGATCGAACGTTGTGAACAAGCGACTCCTACAAGTCGGTTGGTGCGCCTGCGCAGTAGAATCAGGAAGTGTCGGGGCAGCGTGAGCCTCCCACGCGTTACTCCTCGACACTGAGAGATCGAGCTGCGCAGGTGAAAAGATGCGACTGCTGTTACCTCAAGTACCGGAGGGGACTTGTGCTATGTATGACTTAGTCCACATTGCAGCCGGCTTGTGGGAGGCAAGAAACAGCGTTCGTGACAGGGGAGGGTTGAAATGGATGATACGAAATTGGGATGGGAGAAAATATAGAAAAATGGGAGAAAAAGTGGATAAAAAAAAAAATAATGTATTCATTTACCTTTCATTTACGATAGACGGAGGGACCAACTAACGTGCGACTCGGCTCAAAGGAAAAAAAATAAGCCAGAAATTATAAGATATTTCAACCATACAGAATATTTTCAGAGCGTTTCACATTCTGAATACGCTTTGTTGATCTCACTGCATCTCAGTGGTCACAACAACAACACAGAGGGGGGCGAATTCACAAAGAATGGATTGCACGGTGCTAATAATTGCACCCCTAATTGTGCGAGTTTAACGCACGGTATAGCTGCTCCGTCTTTGCGCGCTATTCCCTAAGGACATTGCGCGGATGAGATCGTGCGTGGGAGCTTGTGCAAAATCAAATCACCCATATTTGCCCACGTGGCGCGCAGCAGCACTTTGCTCTGGTCTGCCGGCTCACACCAGATCACAACACACTAGGGCTGACCCCGATTAGTCGACTAATCGGTCGAAAGGAGCCGTAGTCGACTGGCCAACCTCTTAGTCGAATATAAAAAAATAAAATTTTTAAAATATTTATATATTTTTATTTATTTAAAAAAAAATTATCATCTTTCCAAAAGAAAAGAGGCCTAGAAGCGTGGCTAACGCTAATGGCGCGCATACCAGAGGTTAACTGCCTACGAAAACAGGCACTGAAAGAGGATTTCACCCGTCTAATGAACACACTATACTAGACACATATCAAGATGTATCCATCAGTGGACCAATTGCATGGATTTGCAGAGGACAAGAAGCCTTCAGTCGACTCCTTCAGACATTAAGCACCCCCCACAGCCCAAATGGAATGATAAAAAAAATATATATATATATTTTTTTTTAAATATTATACTTTATTTATTTTTTGTCTACCAATAGTCGACTAACGGCAAATGTTGGCCAATCATAGTCGACCATCCAAATCCTTAGTCGGGGACAGCCCTACAACACACTGGTGAACCGCGTGCAATGGCCAGTCTTCCCACTAACAAAGAGACCAGATGTCGTCGGTGGCAACATGGCCGTGCCATGACAAAGTTGAATATACAATATTTAGATAATAAATAAGATTGCATGGGATCGCTGGGTGGCCGGCTCAATATCATCCTTGATTTCATCGAGTAGATCAAGAATTGCTCGGGGGGGGTTGGCAACCTGCGTCTCCGGTCGATTCCGGTCTCGCCTAAATCAAAAAGTGATATTCTCATTAGAAATATTCTTTCACAGAGGGCGGCTAGGTGGCGTAGTGGGTTCGAGCCCAGCTCTCGGCGTTGCTACCAGCTAGGCTGGTCGTTCATACTAACACAAATTGGCAGTGTTAGGGGTGGGAAAGCCGGTGGTCCTGGTCGTTGTAAACAGCGACTCCTGCAGTTCGGTCGGGGCGCCTGCACACTGCTCAGCGAGGAAAGGATCTAAGGGGGGTAGTGTGACCTTCCACACGTGAAAGGTCACTCCCCCAGTGAGAGTCCGCGCTGCCAGGTGAAAAGAAGCGGTGGGCTGGCTGCACATGTGTCGGAGGAAGCATGTGATAGTCTCCGCCCTCCCAGACCGACTGTAGGGGGCAGAGTGCGCAGCGACCAGGAAGGGGATTGGGAATTGGCATAACGACTAACATTGGGATGGGAGAAAAACGGAGGAAAAAGGAGGGGGAAAAAGATCCAAAGACCAAAGACCCGGATCCGGCGACCTTTGCCGCATGTCCTCCCCGCCTATATCTTCTCCCATCCTTGTCCAATAAACCAATAAAAATCGGGGAAAAAAAGAAAATCGACAAAAAATTGAATTATTCTTTCACGGGCACGCCTGGCATTACGATGCCTTCGCCTGGCAACGATTACTGCTTCCATGATCACCCGAGACGCTGGCAATGACGCCCCGTTATATAGATGTTCGCGTGGGTTTCCTCTGGTTTCCTCTGGGTTCCTCTGGTTCCTCTGGTTTCCTCTGGTTTCCTCTGGTTTCCTCTGGGTTCCTCTGGCTCCTCCCACACCATGAAGACGTGCATGTTAGACTACAGATGAGAACTAGCTCATTAGCTAACTCTGGCACATTTACATTGATGTGGAAACTGAAGACGTTGATTAATGTGCACCGTCCCTGAGTAAAATAAAAAATAAATAAATAAATAAAATGAAGACAGTAGGTGCGCGTAGCTTTAAGTCAGGGGTCTCAAACTCAATTTACCTGGGGGCCGCTGGAGGTAGAGTCTGGGTGAGGCTGGGCCGCATCAAATGTTCCACACAAAAAGGGTTTCAAGTAGGGATGCACCGATATGAAAATTGGCCGCCGATACCGATACCGATTGTTCAACTAACACTATCGGCCGATACCGATACCGATACCGATATTTGTATATTTGTATATAAGTATTTGTAAAAAAAAACATTTTTTTTTTAAATTTTTTTTTAATTTTTAATTTTTTTTTAATGAAACTACTGTATATTTGTATGTGTATGTTTGTATTTGTAGGCCTCTTTACTTACTTAAAAAAAGGAAACATCAAGAAATATGTTTATGGTATCACTATCTCTCTCCCAGTATCGTCTTGCGGCCTGCAGAGGGATACTATTTTCTCAACCAGAGCTTTCAACCAATGCAATGGAACCATTCTTGCGGCCTGCAGCAGGATACTATTCTCTCAACCAGAGCTTTCAACCAATGCAATGGAACCATTTTGATTGACAGTCGATTCGGCCAATTACGCCACACCGGTGACCGCTAGCACCCACCTCCTGCTGTCCTTACCACCAATCGGCAAGCGTTTATAAATGTTTCTACTTCCGGGCATGTTCTGTTTGCGAGAGCAGAACACACTTAACGTAGCTACCGGCGCTCCACGCATGACCAAATGAGACATAATGATTTTACTGCAACAAATGTTATAATAAAACAAAGCCTTTCTATACATTTGTCTGGTTGAAAACTTTATTAACAGATTGCAGAATGTGTAGTTGGGTACGGAATGAGCAACGGAATGGAACCGAGCTATGAACGTACTAACGGAGTAATGCCTTGTTTACTGCTATCTTCGGGTAAATAATATGCTTGTTATTGAACGTGTAACACTTCATTTTAACAGCAGATACGTTCTTAAATGCCATCTTCCCGAGAGAGGGTGTTGACGGGGAGTTGTTATTAATAGCATTGAACAGCTAACCGAAAGCTAGCGTTAACTATTGTTAAAGGTTTAGCCATAACGTTACCTTGGCTAAAGTTGCGGCTATTCATAATGCAGCAATAATGACTGCAGACCTGCAAGCAAAGTACAGCAAGTTGACAAAGGAGTATTCCAACGCAAATCACATTTTCACCAGTAACGTTAGTCTTGCATCTAATAGCTAATAACGTAGCTACGTTAGCTGCCCGGCCCGCCGACCGGCGCTCCACGCATGACCAAATGAGACATAATGATTTTACTGCAACAAATGTTATAATAAAACAAAGCCTTTCTATACATTTGTCTGGTTGAAAACTTTATTAACAGATTGCAGAATGTGTAGTTGGGTACGGAATGAGCAACGGAATGGAACCGAGCTAATGAACGGACTCGGAGTAATGCCTTGCTGCTATGGGTAATAATAATATGCTGATGTTATTGTCCGTGTAACACTAACTATATAACGCTAATGCCACAAAACGAATGCCTTGTTAATCATAAATAGTTACTTTGATGCAGTAGATTGTGTGTGTGTGGGGGGGGACGGCGGGCGTTGTGCAGGTAGATCGCGCGAGTGAACTTTTTTTTTTTGCCTTTTGACGCTACACAAATTGATGGGTATTTATCGGCGACTGCTATCGGCACATTTGAGCTTATCGGCCGATAGGCCGATAGCAGTCAACAAGGCACTTATCGGCCGATACCGATACCCGACCGATATATCGGTGCACCCCTAGTTTCAAGTATTTATTTTTTATTTTTATGGAAATGTATGGTTGAAACATGCAAACGTTCAAACGCATCGGAGGCTTTTAACCAGGGCCAGACTGGGGAAATCATTCAGGCCAGGAAATATAGTGTGAAATATAGCCCCAGTCAGGCCACTTTTTAAGCGGGGGGTCTGGGGGTCCCCCACCAGGAGATTTTGTGTTACAAAGACTTAATTTCCTGCATTCTGGTGCAGGAATTGTTTTATTTGTACCCTTTAAATGCCAGTGTTTGTGATGACATGACTGCAAAAAAAATATATAATAATTTGGGGATTTTTTTATTTTTATTTTTTTAATCATCTGGGGAGCCGCAAAATATCATCCAGCGGCCGGCGATTGGCCCGCGGGCCGCGAGTTTGAGACCCCTGCTTTAAGTGCTCGGTGCCATTTGCGCCAGGCCGTTGTGAATTGGGAGTGTTTTTTGGACGAGGTTCATTTAACTAATGGCAACTGTAATTAGTTTAGGCCAGAACACTCTCCGTCCTCCCTCCCAACCCCCAAATCCCCCCCCCCCCTGGGGTGCTTCCTGAGACACACGGACTCTCGGCTAGAAGAACATTGTAACAACAAATGTGCTTTGTTTGTATTAATTTAGGGATGTGCCATTATTACTATGCAAATGTAATCATTGTGATTGATTTCCTGTAATGAGTTGTATATGTGTTGTTTCAAGCATCCTTGACTTCCAAGGACAACGATGTAAATAAGTCACTGCGCCTTTTTCGTTCCTATCCTTGACAAACATGTATAATAGAGTAATAATCTGTATATGTTTTGTTGTCTAAATAAAAACCTTCAACCTTCAACCTGCATAGAAAGGGGAACATGTTCCGCCCGTATTACCTCATTTAAAAACGTGCAAAAGAGCACCGGACGCAATGCTGATGGAACGCAGCCAGCGTTACCACCTTGTTTCACCCGTTGCGCCTCCTCTGTGTGAATATAGCAAACTGGGTTTCAGAGCTATTTTGCGCCGCGGCTTAGCGTCAGAAAAAAGCTGCGCAATCCCTTTGTGAAAAAGTCGTTCTCCCGCTGATCTCCCGTTCCGCAGAGTCTGATAAACCAGCTTTGACTGTAGAAATATCAACAATGACACACACGCACACACACACACACACGCACACGCACACACACACACACACACACACACACACACACACAGAAGCCCATAATGCATCAGACATCCCCTCCCTCTTGATTGGCCCCTGAAGGCAGCCTGACTCGGTAGTGATGTGATCTCATGGCCTTGCATGCCGCCAGGCCTAGCGGTGTGGTAATATAGAGGGAACATTGTGTGTGTGTGTGTGGGGGGGGGGGGCGGTCAGTCAGTCATTCACTCAGTCAGTCCTTCAACCCCCCCCCCCCCCCCCCTTCCCTACTCCTGGCTCTGGAGGAGGGTCATTACATCATCACCTAGTGCCATGGGGCTGACCACTAGAATAAGCGGGGGGTCATTACATCATCTGCAGGACCCTGGGGCCAGGTCATACAAGTGTGGCAGGCAGGAATAGAGCAGTGTGTACGTGTGTGTGTGTGTGTGTGTGTGTGTGTGTGTGTGTGTGTGTGTGTGTGTGTCTTGATCAGAGTTAATATTTCATGGAATGTTGTTGGCGTAGGTCAATGTGTATGTGTGTGTGTGTGTTAAGGCTGTTTCCCCAAAGCCTGTTTTTGGGATTCGAACCTTCGTTTTTAATAATAAAAAAAATAGTTTTAATTAAAAAAAACTAAACTAAATCCTCAATTTGAATAAAGTGATTAATCTGATTAAATTAGTCTTTTTTATTATTATTATTAAATCAACTTTCCAGCCTCACCCCAATTAAATCAACTTTCTAAACTCATCAGTTTTAATACTATAATATTAGTGTAGCCTAATCTTTATCTGCAACTGTGAAGAAAAACCCCATTGGTTTAAACAGAATGAATAGGGGAATTTTTTTTTTTATTAAAAATAAAATATTCGTGGGCGGCTAGGTGGTGTAGTGGGCAAGGCGCTCGCCACCAATGCAGGAGACGCTGGGTTCAAGCCCAGCTCTCCACATTGCTATCAGCTTGGCTGGTCGTTCATACTAATACAATTGGCAGTGCTAGGGGTGGGAAAGCTGATGGGTGGGTCCTGGTCGTTGTAAAACAGCGACCCCTACAGTTCGGTCGGGGCGCCTGCTCAGCGAGGGAAGGATCTAAGGGGGGTAGTGTGATCCTCCCACACGTTACACGCTCTCAGTGAGAGTCTGCGCTGCCAGGTGGAAAGAAGCGGTTGATTGGCTGGACGTGTGTCGGAGGAAGCACGTGATAGCCTCCACTCTCCCAGACCGACTGTGGGGGGTAGAGTGCGCAGCGACCAGGAATTGGATTGGGAATTGGCATAACGACTAACATTGGGATGGGAGAAAAACAGAGGAAAAAGGAGGGGAAAAAGATTAAAAAAAAAAAAAAAAAAAAAAATATATATATATATATATATATATATATATATATATATATATATATATATATATATATATATATATATATATATATATATATATATATATACCTGGGCTTTGGGTATCGGCCGATACCGAGTACCGATCCGATACCCATTGTTCCAATTAATAAACTGTATGCCTCACTGTCACTGTGTGGAAGAGACTGGGATCATTCTTGTGTGCAGCAAGGCAACATCAGGCTTGACTTAAAAACATTAGTTCCCGGGCGCCCAAGTGGCCACCCATATAACACACTGCGTCGCGAAGCAGCCGACCCGGGTTTGATTCCGAATGTCTTCCCCCCACGCTCTGTCTCCCGTTCCTCCTCTCTCTCTCTCTCTACCGGACTGCGCGGTGGAACAAACAAATAAAAATCTACCAAAAACAAAAAAGAATATTTAAAAAAAATACATTACTTTCCGTAGTTTGTCCCCTGGCACTTTAACCTTTTTGTTTTGCTTTCAATGTGTCTTAAAAATGTTAATTGTCATCTATAGATATATATATATATATATATATATATATATATATATATATATATATATATATATATATATATATATTTTGTAATACAATTTATTGAATAAAGCATAAAACATTTTTTTTTTATAAAATAAAATTGTCTCCGACACCCAATCTAGCTATTTTAGTCATATCGGGGCCGATATCCAATATCAATATCGGATCGGTGCATCCATAACTCTACAGACCCCAGGCCCTCAGCTCACCAGTACAGCCAGGTACAGTATGGGGGCGGGACTATATAAGGGGGGGGCGGGACTATATAAGGCCATTAGGAGCTGCATCATCACAGTATGGGGGCGGGGCTTAGGGGACTATATAAGGTAGGGGTGTAACGATGCGACCTCACAACGATTCGATTGCGATTATTCAGGCAACGATTCAATGCATCATGAAATCTCTTCATTTGACCACGATTCGATTCGATTAATTTTCGATAAATTTTCTATCAGTTAATTCCCCCCAAAAAAATGTAATACACAAATGTGGCTGGGGGAACTGATTCACTCAGCATGAATGGACTATAGGTCAATAAAAACAACACACACAAAAAAAAACATTAAAAAATGTAATAAAAAAGATTTTAATTTCGATTAATTTCTATTATAATCGATTCTAACATATTCAAATCGATGCATCGATTCTAACACATTAGAATCTATGCATTTCGATTAATCGATGCATCGTTACACCCCTAATATAAGGCCATTAGGACCGACAGCCTGATTACTTTTACCAACGGATTTCCAGTTCCGCGTTCGCGTTCTGCGCTCTGATTGGCCACTGACGTTTCTGGTCGCGCCAATCGTGTGACGCCTAGTTCTATCACCGGTTAAGCTTAGGCACTCTTTCGAAGCTGGTTAAGGTTAGAGTTTGTCTTAGAGCAGGGCGATAGAACGCCAGCCCTGATTCCAAACTCTAACCTTAACCAACTTCGAAAGAGTCGCCTATAAGCTTAACCAGTGATAAACTAGGCGTTAGGTCGTTTGCAGGCTGTTCGACCCGGAAATGGGCGCGTCACGCGATTGGGCGCACATGTCACATGACCAGAAACGTCAGTGGCCAATCAGATCGCACCAGAAATGTCAGTGGCCAATCAGATGGCAGACCGTGAACGCGGAACTGGAAATCCGTTGGTAAAAAACTAGACACGGACCGACATCATCACAGTATGGGGGCGGGACTTAGGGGACTACATAAGGCCATTAGGACCCTGGAGTGGCACTTCTGTTTCACTTCTTCTGGATGAATAAATGCAACATTCCAGAAAGTTGTACCGACTTCCTTCTGGGTCATGTTTTTCTGTAAACTAAAATAAAAAAATATACCATTACCATACAGATTTAGCCATGTTTCACAACTGGTCCCCTTGGTAATTGGTAATACAGATATTTTGAGGGAAGTTAAATTGTATATTAGTTAAGAATATTCTAATCTCGTACTCTTGTATTAACATCAAGAGTCTGACAGCAAGCAATCGGGGGGGGGGAACAAAGGAGGCTCGTCAATTTCATGTGAAAACCCAACGGATTTTGACTGGTCACATGTTCAGGTCACATGTTCAGGTCACATGTTCAGCAACATAGCCTCCTCAACCATCGTAGCCTATAATTGATTGATTGAACACTTTATTAACAGATTGCAGAATGGGTACAAATACAGTAAAGGTCAATACACACAATTGTTAAGGGGATGCAGACCAGAGAAAGACTTTCGTCTTGTTTACATCGGGGTCCCCTATTTTCAATTCCTCATGGCCTTTATGACATACACGACAAACAGATATACAGAAATGTGTAGTAAAAAGAGATCATAACGAATATATGCATCCGAAGGGGAAGAAACTGTACATTGGTGGAGGGGGAGGATTTCGACATTTACAGGGGTCAGTTTCTATATAACAGCATTGCATTGGCCTCTCAACCGGTTTTAATAAACAAAGAGAAACAGTAGCATGTGCATCGTTTAGATCAATTATTAGGCTATGGAAATTAGGCTGCCTCTAAATATAAAAATGTATTAAATAAGAATGGTTTGCTTCACTTAAAAAAAAAACATTCTGTTGGCACTAACAACACCCATGGACAGGTAGCATGTCCTCCTCACATATAAACAGACGTGATGTGTGATACAGTATGTACAGTATGTACTAAACTAGACGGATGGTACTGCTGAGAATAACAACACGACAAAGAGAAAAGCATTACAGAGGAAAGGGTAGATGAAGGGAGAGAGAGAGAGGGGGGGGGGAGAGAGAGAGGAATGAGGCATATATACGGGAGAGGGTGACGGTAAGGAGAAAGAAAATAGAGACAGAGAGAGAGGAGAGAGTGAAAGAGAAAAAGAGGCAAGATAGAGAAGATAGAGAAGAGGAAGAGGAGATAGAGAGGGAGAGAAGAGATGGAAAAATGGGAGGAAGGAGGGAGAATATAAGAGAGACAGAGAGAGAGGGAGAGAAGAGGGGGACAGAGAAGAAAGAGAGGAGAGGGTGAGGAGAGAGAGAGAGAGGGGGGAGAGAGAGAGGAAGATAGGGGGACAAGAGGGAGAGAAAGAGAGAGAAGAGGGAGGGAGAGAAGAAAGAGAAGAGAGGGTGAGGAGAGGGAGAGAGAGAGAGAGAGAGAGAGAGAGAGAGAGAGAGAGAGAGAGAGAGAGAGAGAGAGAGGGGGGGGAGAGAGAGGAAGAGGGGGACAAGAGGGAGAGAGAAAGAGAGAGAAGAGGGAGGGAGAGAAGAAAGAGAAGAGAGAGGGGGAGAAGAGGGGGGGCAGAGAAGAAAGAAAGAGAGACAAGAGAGCGGGAGAGAAGAGGGGGGGCAGAGAAGAAAGAGAGGAGAGGGTGAGGAGAGAGAGGAAGAGAAGAGGGAGAGAGAGGAAGATGAGGGAGAGAGAGAGAGAAGAGGGAGGAAGAGAAGAAATAGAAGAGAGAGGGAGAGAAGAAAAAGAGAGAGAGCGGGAGAGAAGAGAGAAAGGAGGTGAGTGAAAGTGAGAGAGAGATAGAGCAGAGACAGACAGACAGACAGACAGACAGACAGACAGACAGACAGACAGACAGGCAGACAGACAGACAGACAGACAGACAGACAGACAGACAGACAGACAGACAGACAGACAGACAGACAGACAGACAGACAGGCAGACAGACAGACAGACAGACAGACAGACAGACAGACAGACAGACAGACAGACAGGCAGACAGACAGACAGACAGACAGACAGACAGACAGACAGACAGACAGACAGACAGACAGACAGACAGACAGACAGACAGACAGACAGACAGAAGTAGAGAGAGAACCAGCATCCAGACAATGGAAGAGAAGAGGAGGAGGAGGTGAATAGGCAAGGCAGAGGAGGAGGAGGCTGAGAGAGAGAGAGAGAGAGAGAGAGAGAGAGAGGGGTACCATAAAGGAAAAGTGAAAAGCATGTGGGTTAGAAGAGAGGAGAAGAAGGTTTATAAGGAGGAGGAGGAGGAGGAGGAGGAGGAGGAGGAGGAGGAGGAGGAGGAGGAGGAGGAGGAGAGGCAGGATGAGAGAAACCGGTGCGTCGAGGTGGAAGCGCGGCTGCCAGGCGGAGGACGAACGCGGAGATAAAAAGATGACTCAACACTATGGGTTTGGCACATAACGGGATTACGGTAATCTAATCGCCAAAACCTGGATCATTACATTAAGTTGTCAGATTAAGAAAAACATCAATCAGATTTTTAGCAAGCAAAGAAAACACGGCGACGATGACAAAAACAAGCGCAGATCCACGAGAGCTGCGGCCGTGTACTGTACGCGCATGCATGCAT
The DNA here is from genome assembly GCF_963971535.1 of Notolepis coatsorum. Taxonomy (NCBI): domain Eukaryota; kingdom Metazoa; phylum Chordata; class Actinopteri; order Aulopiformes; family Paralepididae; genus Notolepis; species Notolepis coatsorum. Next base: position 7,661,379 of record NC_140181.1, on the reverse strand, counting down.
TCTCACACACACACACACACACAGACACAGACACACACACACACACGCACGGGTCGCACGCACGCACACGCACACACTTGACCTCGATGCCAAAACTCTGCCTCCTAGGGCGAAAAAAAGAAATAGATTCACATGAGAATCTATCAAATCGAATCCAATTGATTCACAAATTCCAAAAATCTGAATGGATTTTTTTTTGCATGGTTTTATTTCTTTGAGACCTTCAGTTCAGTTCACCTATTTAAACTAACCGTCTATCGCAGTCAAATGGGAAAAGTAACTAAAAACAGCAATCTACAATCAAATCCATGCCTGATTGTGTTTAGTTTTTCTCAGTCGCTTTGGTGCATTTCTCACATCACTATTAACATTTGCGCCACAGTTAGTGCATTTCTCAAAACAATTAGTACAAACTTGCTCAGAATGGATCGTGCATTCCTCAAAAGCAAGGATTCATGTCAATGAAAGTGTCAGTGTCATCAAAATGAAAAGTCCTGACACCATTGTTTATGAACAAGATAGTCAAATGGCTTTGTCATGTTTTCATTATGACAGATCACTCTGTAAGTGTTTTCCAATGCAAAAAAGTCAGATCTTGGTGACACTACCTGAAAATGCTCAAGACAGCACTATACACTATTTGCACAGCCATTTGAAATCTACAGTTAAGTTACACATTACTGTGTATACACACTGTACACATTGTAATAATCCCTCCTCGTTGGTCTGGGACATCAATGGTTGCTATCTGTCCAATGCGATTTCTTCCACGCCGTCTACCTTTTGCCAGATTGAAACCCGCCTCGTCACCTTTACCTGTACATACTGGTGACGGATCTCCTTCACTCTGTCGCTGTTCCGGTCAAATGGCACATTGTGCAATTGTTTCATGCGCATTTAATTTCTCCCGGGCACACAGTCAATTGTAGCGATTGAAACTGATTCAATATTCCCAAAGATATTGTCATCCTCTATAACAGCGCTTTGTATCTCTCTCAACCTTATGTCATTGTTTGCCATCACCATTGAACAAAATGGCGTCCTCTTCCACCTCTGTGAGGTTGTCTTGCAATCCTATGTGGTGCAGAGTAAAATTACAGTAATGTACAGTAAACATGAGATACTGTATACTGCTTCACGTAACCCATATTACTGTAGTGTACAATAACAGTGCTACCCACTTCGTAAAATACTTCAGTACAGTACCATACTGTAAATATGGCTAATCTTTAGTGTAACACTACTTTACACTGCATTACAGTAAATCTGTTCTGCAGTAAAGCTGTAAATCTAAAGTAGTGTTTAGTGCTGAACTACTGTCCAATATACACACCTGTTCTCCCGACGAAATGTTTGAATAATTTTATTTACAGTGGTTCTCCCATCATTTGGCTGCACCCTTCGACCAGCCTCAGCCATTGTGAGGCCGTGATTGACAACATGGTAAATGGCTGCTTTTTTAATATAGCGCTTTTATCCAAAGCGCTCTACAATTTGTTCCTCACATTTTACCCATTCACTCACACATTCACACACAGACGGCGGAGGCAACCATGCAAGGTGCCGACCTGCTCATCGGGAGCAATTAGGGGTTAAGTGTCTTGCTCAAAGACACATCGACACGCTGCCCGGGAGGAGCGGGAATCGAACCGGGAACCTCCGGATTGCCAGACGACTGCTCTACCTTCCGAGCCACTGTCGTCCCATGGTCCACAATTGACAGATTTTGACAACTAGTTCAACATTTCTGTATGTAATGACTCGAGCAATGAAATGAGGACTATTAGTTTTATATGGAATGACTATTCAGCAGTCATAAGTATAGTTAATTTAGACTGACATGACATAAGCAAATGATAATGTTATAAAACAGCAGAGAATTGTATGAAAGCCATTGATGCATGTCCAAAAGCATTTGCAATGTGTTGGAAGGAATGAGAAACTGCTACTATGATCATGATGTGCACACATGACTAAATGTTGTGGAGGTTGAATCCGACTTTTTCCGTCCCGATACCGATACCTGGCTTTGGGTATTGGCCGATACCGAGTACCGATCCGATACCCATAACATTATCTGAAATAATTATTATTATTTATTTTTTTAAATCAAACCCTAACTAACCTTACTGTCATGCACTTGTCCTAATAAACTAACCTACACTGTAGCACTCAACACTTTGATGAACATTGTTACTCAGCTGATAGAGTCGTGCCCTTCCTGATGACTTGTCGTACAGAACTTGTAAGTCGCTTTGGATAAAAGCATCAGCTAAATGACTAAATGTAAATGTAAAATACCCATTGTTCAATTAATAAACTGTATGCCTCACTGTGTGGAAGAGACTGGGATCATATTCTGATCAGAGAAATGCACCGAAGCAATTGAGAAAAACTGCAAAATCTAATCGTGACGTCAAGAATCAAAATCTCCTCGTGCACTGGACCTAGGGCTGGGCGATATGGCCTCTAAATGATATTGCAATGTTTTTTGGCCATATCACGATACACGATATATATCGCGATATTTTGACATTTCCTCTAAAGCACTTAAAAATGCTTTATTTAACTTGATGCATACAGTCACGCCAATATGATGATTATAATAAGTCCCTGCAACATATGTTTGCATTATCTTTTTTTTTATCCACTTTTTCTCCCATTTTCTATATTTTCTCCCATCCCAATTTCGTATCATCCAATTCAACCCTCCGCTGTCACGAACGCTGTTTCTTGCCTCCCACAAGCCGGCTGCAATGTGGACTAAGTCATACATAGCAGGGCTCTACAGTGCGACCAAATTGCTCGCATATGCCCCTAAAAATATTTGTATGCTAACGGTAAAAATCAATTACGCGCACGCTGTGCGAATACAGATTATAGCCTCTCTCGTCTTTTTTTTCCTCCGCTGCGAGATCGTTAAAAAACTACAAGTCCCACATTGCACTCAAGCCAACGGTCCAATCACAGTAGAGTGAAGTGACTGGTTTCATGGGAAATAAAGCAAATGACCAATCGGAAGCTCTCATTTTTCTTGTTTACTTCCTGAAACTCCGCGATCAGGGCTCTCGTTTTCCGAGACACCAACTTATTATAGTCTCTCTCTTACCAATAGCAATAGATTTTAGAACACCTAGATTTATCGATAGCAATAGTAATATAACGTTAATGCAACAAAACTAATGCCTTGCTTTGTTAATCATAACGTTGATGCAGTAGCGTATGTCGGTGTGTTGGCTGTAACGGACATGACAATAACATAACGTGTACACATTAAAATTGCGATAATCTATTCTAACATTTTCAAATCGATGCAGTTGAATTCCCCCCTTAGGATCGATGCATTGTTACACCCCTACACCAAAGTCACTGGCCCACTGTGTATCTGTGTGTATAATAACTTGGCTAGCGTTATCAACAGCAGAGGTGGGCAATGGGTCCAGCTGCAGCGCCGGAGTGCAAGCGATGTGATGTAATTGGCAGACTCGACTGTCAATCAATGGTCTACCTGACACGCAAACTCATAAACAATGTTTCTGTACTGGAGGTGTGATTGATTGATTGATTGAAAACTTTATTAACAGATTGCAGAATGGGTACAATACAGTACGGCTCAATACACACAATTGTTAAGGGGATGCAGACCAGAGAAAGACTTTCGTCTTGTTTACATCAGGGTCCCCCATTTCAATTAATCAGGAAAGTGTACAGTAGGAAATTGTACAGTATTTCAATAGGCAACCCTGAAAGGATTATTTTTCTAGAAGAGCAACACAGTCAAAACATAAGCATTGTATGCATAAAAGGGGCTAAAGTTAAGTGACTGAACCTTTTGTAGCAGTAGTTTGATTTGATAGTTTATTTGATAGGGACAGCACATGTTAATGAACATCAAGTACAAAATACAAAATGTAAACATGCAGGGTTGTAGCAAGAGCTAATTTACACACATGCACGCACAGTACAAATATACATTTATTTTTGAAAAAAAAAAAAACTCTGTTACTTGAAATATTTTCACTGTGCTCCTAAATATTTTTGGGTGCTCCTAAATTTCTTTGTGTGCTCCTACATTTTTTCATTTAGGAGCACCTGTGCCCCTAGTGAAAAAGGTTAGCGTAGAGCCCTGCATAGCACAAGTCCCCTCCGGTACTTGAGGTAACAGCAGTCGCATCTTTTCACCTGCGCAGCTCGATCTCTCAGTGGCGAGGAGTAACGCGTGGGAGGCTCACGCTGCCCCCGACACTTCCTGATTCTACTGCGCAGGCGCACCAACCGACCTGTAGGAGTCGCTGTCCACAACGCCCGATCCCCACCCATCAGTTTCCCACCCCCTAATACGGCCAATGTGTATTAGTATGAACGACCAGCTAAACTGAAAGCAATGTGGAGCGCTGGGCTCAAACAGGCAAGCCCAGCGTCTCCGTCATTCGTGGCGAGCGCCTTGCCCACTACGCCACGTAGCCGCCCATATGTTTGCATTATTAAACCATGAAGATGCTTTAAAAAATAATTTAATGAAAATTTACTAAGAGTAGTCTACTGACACACTAATAGAAAATACTATTTATATAAAAACTCTTGGGTGCCTAAGACTTTTGCACAGTACTGTGTTATATATATATGTATATATATATACACACACACTGTGAGAAAATTATAATCACACACAAAGGGATAATGGCTTATAACAGACTTAATGATTTTAGAATATTTCAGATAATGAAATAAAATGTTTATATCATCAACTATCCAGTTAGTATTTATACTGTAACGTTTGGCTACTTTAAATCATTGAATGTAGAGAGAGAGCGAGAGAGAGAGAGAGAGAGATAGCGAGAGAGAGCGAGAGAGAGCGAGAGAGAGAGAGAGAGAGAGAGAGAGAGAGGGCGAGAAAAAGAACTCACGAGAGAGCGAGCCCCCCCCCGGGTTTAGTAGGTTTGCGTTTTTGAGCGTATAAGCTGCCGTAGGTGATGACGTCACACTCGAATGTCAACACAGGAAGAGTTGAACACACGGTGATTGAAACTGGATGCCCGATATGAAGAAACGAATAACCAATAAATATGAAGTTATGTTTGAACTTCTGTTGTCAAGCCTCATCAATATAACCCACCCCTTTCCTCACGAATGGAACTAGTGTCGTGGAGTCCGCTTTGAGCGTTTTCCAGGGTTAGCAGCTAACGCTAGTTAGCTTAGCCTAGTTATGTGGGATAACTTAGTTAGCAGCTAACGTTGCCCGCGTCAATTAAATTGCATGTCATTTAAGGTCCGTGCTGGTCTGTGTCTATAATGAAATGAGAGGACAGCTCTGCGCTAAAGCAAGTCTCATCTCAGCCGCGACGTGACAACATATACTCGATGTTCACGATATAGTAATTTACTACATCTCACGTAGAACAAGCCGCGATACATCGAGTATACTCCATATATCGCCCAGCCCTAACTGGACCCCTAGTTAAAACAGCCGTCAGCGTGCAGCAAAGTGCTTCATGTCTCCACATCTCTCCCCCCTCCCTCCCTCCCTCCCTCCCTCCCTCCCTCCCTCCCTCCCTCCCTCCCTCCCCCACCCTCTCTCTCTCTCTCTCTGTACCGTGTAGATTAGTCTCTCTAATGGAAATGACCTCCATCCGAGAGAGCGGAGTGGCCCAAACCTAATTAGTTATTTACTTCCCTGCCATCACCCTTACTCCCTCCCCAACACACACACACACACGCACGCACGCACACACACACACACACACACACACACGCACACACACCTACCATGCTCCTCTAACCCCCCCCCCACCATCCACTTCTATCTACACAGAGGGTATATCATAGGCCATTACAGTAGAGGGTAATTCTCGACCACTTCATGTGAGTAGTCTAGTCTCTCCTCCGATTTACAGACTTGATGAGTGATGGTACTGTGTCTGTGTGTGTGTGTCAGTGTGTGTGTGTGTCAGTGTGTGTGTGTCAGTGTGTGTCTGTGTGTCAGTGTGTGTGTGTGTCTGTGTGTGTCAGTGTGTGTGTGTGTCAGTGTGTGTGTGTGTGTGTGTGCGTGTGTGTCAGTGTGTGTGTGTGTCAGTGTGTGTGTGTGTCAGTGTGTGTGTGTGTCAGTGTGTGTGTGTGTGTGTCAGTGTGTGTGTGTGTCATTGTGTGTGTGTGTGTCAGTGTGTGTGTGTGTCTGTGTGTGTCAGTGTGTCAGTGTGTGTGTGTGTGT